>NW_009717240.1:0-11323 GCF_000703405.1 Apaloderma vittatum | reverse complement strand
GAGGCCAGCCCAGCCCTAACCCACGACAACACCTTAGACGGAAATCCTCAGGCTTAGCCAGAGCAACTAAAATGTTTTTAGATACACTTTGTCAGGAAAAAATCCTGCTCTATTTTATGACCTGTCTCCTGATGCACCTGATAATTGTCGAGCTGCAGATATTTGGTTTCATTACAGGAACAAGCTAAAAGCATTCCACTGCAAGATAGTTCAGCAAAGGAGTTAGGACAGAGAACTTGTGTCCCATTTCTTCCCTGCAAAATAAAGCCTTACTTTTAACTAAGTGCTTTCTCATCACAACTGCTCTTATTCCAGTCACTGCTTCACCCTTCATTTATTAAGCAGCTTGCCCTTACAAGCTCAGAGTTCAAAATATATGTTTGACTACCTTCAGATAACAGCAACAACCTGAAAACTTGTCTAGCTAAAGCAGAGCTCACATGTTTACTAGCCATCTCTTCAGTTCTTTCGTTGCTAGAGCAGATACTTCTTTACAAATCGCTTCAGCATTACTGTGTCTGTTGACCGACTGTAGAGAGAAAACACACACTCAGCTTATTTCAAAATTTTAGTGATCTAATGAACAAGATTGAAGTATTGCTTGTTTTAAGACCTTCACCCTGACAATCTCAAGCATGTCTTCAATTATCCGGAAACAGTCTTCCTGCAAGGGGATCTATCCAGTAACTGAACGCTGAGCATTCATAAATGATCAGTGGTGCACCTGAACAATGGAAGCCTTTGCTAGCTTCAGAGCAGACTTGAAGGCCCAGAGCTCCCATGGCCTCTGCAGCAGCTCATGTCAGTGAAGCATGGAGAAGGCTCCATCTCGTACCAGTGGCAGAGCTGGAAGGCCAGAGATCTTCCAGGATAACTTGCATTAGCTTCTGTATCCATTTCCAAAGGAAACTGTCATTTCCCTGCCGGTAAATTTATATCTGGGCCATGGATGGCAAGGCATCCAAGTGTCCAGCCAATCCTGTTCACAAGAAGCAGTTACATGATCAACACAGAGAGAACAGGAGCTAGTCCTGGAAAGCCTTTTGGCCTCCTGCTGCACTTAGATTATGATTTATCCCTGAAAAGTTGGCATGGCAACCAAACGCTTGGCAACAATATGTCACGGCTAAGGAACAGGTCCAGAAAATGGCCAAGCAAAAGCACTGCCCAACTCTTCACAGGCAGATCTGTGCCCTACATAGACTTCTTGTCAGCACTTCTTAAGTTGCAAGGTTTACATCAGAAGAAAGCGTTATTAATAAACTAGGCAGGTCTGCAACAAGTGAACAACAAATTTTTCCAAAACAGTTCAAATGGACCCTGGCACCTCATTCAGGCTCCTTTTTCCCCATCCAGCAGTTGCCACACGTTGCCTGGAAACAGTCTTGCTCCATGCAAGGACTCCTCACTAACTGCCATTGTGCTTCTGTCCACGTCCCCCTCCTTCGCTGTCCTGCTCTTGCTTCCCTCCGTGACAGCAGCCTGGCAATGCCCCATTTCTCATTTCTGACACAATTACCCCTAAACTTCTAAGTTTACAAAAGCTCCTCACTTTTTCTACAGTGATAAAAAGAGCAAAACCCGCAAGTCAGACAACTCTGGACTTGCAACACAGGCTGGAAAAAGGATGCAAGAGCCTTGGAGGACAGGGCTGACCTACCAGGAGTTTAGCAAAGTATTCTGTAAAGGACCTGTGTCTCGTAGATCAAAGACTACTCGTTCACTGCACAAACACTGTGGCTTCATCTCCTTATGTCTAAGATAGTAAATCTGGTCACCTAGTTAGCCCACACAAGATATGTTAAGTCTCATTTGTACTGGGAACTCTTTCCAACACATTAAAGCATAACCCTGGCTATTTAAATGCTCCCAGGGTTTTGTTTCATCATATATGGCTTCAAAAACAGCCGCGGCCAGTGGATCTCAGCAAGCTTAGTACCAGGCACATCAGAAAAGCCCTTTGTTCTTCACCCTTTGTGAGGACTTCTCCTTAGATCCCTAAAGGAAACCATTTGGATATAGACTCTGTCCAAGCCAATACAGTGTCACCTTCCCGAGTCTGCCGGCGCCACTGTCAAATCTCTTAGTTCAGAAGAGCTGTGCTATTAAACAAATAAGTGAAGTTAAAAGCTAACCAGTGCCAGGGTGGGTTTGCCAAGCACTGTGAGCCATGGATCAGTGTAGGCTGCCATTTGGCATCAGCTTCCATACTCAGAACAAATTGAAAGGTGGCAGAGCACTCATGTAGCAGAGACCTCAGCACTGAAAGGCTCTAAGAGACTATGTAGCCAGGGTATAACAAGACAACATAGTGCTTTAGCTTCCTCAAGGATCTTAGAAAGCAGATAGAAGTAAGCAAGGATTCGAGTGAGCCATTTGCAGAGAGTTAATCATATAGACTGTCCCCGCACCCATGGAGTGCAAATCCTTTACATGTTATTTTCTGTCCTGTATCCAGATGGAGGCATCAAGTTGTCTTTCTCTGGATGAGAAATTCTTTACTGCCTGCACCAGGTGAACTAAACTGAACCTTCCACCTTCATCACTTGCAATACTTCTTTTTGTCATTCCAGCATTCCACTAATCCTACACTTGACCGCTCCCTGACCACCTCTTTTCCCTCCCTACCGTCATAGGTTCTATCGTCAGCTCTCAACCTTCTGTCATAGAACCTGGACAAACCAACACAAAGACAGTAATTTTGTTTAAGTGAGTAGGCTCATTAGATTAATTAATTCAATTCATCAGATCTTCACTGTTCTGTTTCCAACCTACCCTGGCACCATGTGCCATGTTCCCCTCATTCTTCCGTCACTAGGATCAAGGACAAGTGAGTTGCATATTGTTACTGTTTCGAGACTCAACAGTTCCAAATAACATTGGATAACAAACCACCAAGCTCGCTCTTTCCAGTTTGCACAATCAGAACATAGTCACTGTGTTGTGAGCCAGGAGCACTGAAGCAGAGGAGAAGATGCCCTGTCAGCAGCCCCTGTGCTGTGCCTTACTACCTGAAAAAAAGTGATTCATGTTCCCTTGTACAACACCCCAGGGAAATTTCAGATGACTCCAAAAGCAAACCGGCTCCCCAGCATGCTAGGTGATACAGTGGACAGCTGCAAAGTGCTACAGTGCCTGTAAAATAAAGGTGGGTGGGTAGCACCAAGCTACTGGTCTCACCCTCTAACTGCCCAGCCCTAATGACTGTGTTAGTAAGCAATTGAGCTATGCTTATAACCCTCCCTAGGAGAGCTGTTGTCTTTATAGAGCTCCACAAGTTAACTGTAGCTGGTGATAAGTCTGAACTTACTTGTCAGCTCTGCTTTAATAACATGGGAAACCACATGCACAGCCAGATGCATGCCACAGCAAAAAGGAGGCTCTCCCAGTGCATGGAAGAGTTGGGTCTGCCAGTCGCTACATGCCCCTTCCTCTGCTTTTGTCTGTGATTAAAAACACAAGCCACACACTGACCAACACGTGGACAGCCAGTAAAGAAAGTGCAAGGAGGTTCACAAGCACACAGGCAGACAGCTGAGGCTTTGTTCCCATCATGTTTACTCGCAAGAAAAACAGTTAGCCATTGTTTCGCTTTGATAAATTGTAACTGTCCAGCTAGGAGAGATCTGGTTCCAGCTCGTTAGAGCTGTTTTCTTTTCTTACCTCCTCCCCCTCCCTCATCAATAACCTTCAAAGCCAGCTTACCCAGGGACAAAAACAACAAGTACAAGCAGCCCTTTGGCTTCCTTCCCACTTCAAATTGCCACTGACCTAACCCAAGTCCCTACCTCTATAGCCAGGAGAGATAAGGTCCTTTTGAAGCCCAGGTCAAAAGCGAACTCGCACTTGACAAGTGTCTCAGAGATGGTAAGGTCCCGCATTTTGTTATTCGGAGCAGCAAAGGGAGACACCATTTCAGAGCCCTCCACTAAAGTGCTCTCAGCTCATCAGACAGTAGTGAACCAAGGACAAGTGATAGTGCTGGAGCACAGGCACAGAAACCTCAGAGCTGGATACAACCTAATTCTTTGCCTTGTGTCACACCTGGTACTGGTCATCTACTGTACACCACCAAATGTCATGATAACTCAAAACCAGTTCCATAAAATGAGTATCAGAGTGCTCAGCTAGTCATCTTGGGTTACCAAGACGTGTAAAAGGAACACCATAATGCCACTAAGCATTGGAGTTAGACACTCTTCCCTTGAAATTAATTACATCACCTTTTTTAAGACAACTTACTTGTACAGGAGGATATTAAGGCTCTATCACAGCAGTAGAAACACCTGTCCCAAGGAGCTGATAATCTTCACAGAGAAGAGGTGGCAGAATCAGATTAAGTGACATAAAATCTGTTACAAGTCTTCTACAACAACTGAATGGTCCTAGAAATATAGACTCAAACTGAAGTTCCTAGCTTAGTGAGGCCTCAAGTCTTGGTCCTAATGACATCAGCATCATATTAAGTCTACCCCAACGTATGCTTGTTAGCTTCACCGTTCTTGCAAGAAGTGGGTTTCATATGATCTTCCCCACCTAAGACACCATTCTCATGAACCACACCACAACTCTAAAATCCATTTCCCAAGACACCCTATAAAGTTATATAGCATTTGTAAACTGTTTTCCTTAGGATTTTAATTCCAGAAGGGAAAAAACCCTGCTATGTTCTTTACCTAGTGCCAAAATGCTTCCACACGGCCACAAACACACAGGGGAGTCTTTCAGAGTATGATTTAAAGCTGATCTTGTACCATCATTCAGAACCCTGGCCTTTGACTCCTGACAAAACAGCAGGACTAGAAGCTAAGTGCACAGGTTATGTTTGTGCTTTGTTCAAGCAATGCATTTTAAGGACTATAGAACATGTCATAAAACACGAGTGTAACAAGTAGGACACGAGTCCTCAAGTTACTAATTTATTAGCCCCACCATCTGTATACAAACCATGTCTGATACTGCAGGTTGAAAGCACCGCAGCACAAATGGTAATGTGCTGCTTTAAACTTGTTTTGCATGAAAACCTTATGTGCAACAACCTGGAGCTGGGTCACCGGGACATGAATTTCCCCTTTAGAAGGGGAAACAGTTCCTGCAGGCACTGCTGAGGTAAGGTGTGTTCAGCTTGAGTTTTTTTAGGCTAGCTTATAGGAGCAGATCTCATGACTCTCCCTTGTTCCCCCAGTTAATAAGAACTCTATAGATAAACTTCACTTTATCTCAAGGGAGGAAGTTACCACCGGATGCAGAGAGTCAGGAAGGACAGCAGCCTGTTGCAGGGAGCAATAGCTTCAGAGGAGCAGTCCTTTTCCCGTGCAGATGGGAAAACAAAACTGTTAACCAGTCACATGCCAGCCCACTATTTCAGCCTGTACTGGGCTCACCGCTGGAGTGAACTGGAAAGAAACACCTCTTCCCTTAAAACTCAAAGGGAGAAAAGTAAACTACTGAAGCTCTTTGTGTAGCCTGAGGTGACACAAATTGGAAGCCTTAAAATCAGGGGCTTTGAGTCAGGAATTCTGTGTCTTGCACTGCAGCAGATATCATGCCTTTCCCTCTGCTCTCAAATCCCTATATAACCTTGACTGCTTAGGCGTAGTGATTAACCAAGAACACAGTGCCCAGGAGAACTGGTAGCTGCCGGTCCAGTTCAGCAGCCAAAGCTCAAGACAGCTAGAGAAAGCACAGTATGCTCAAGAGTGGATCACACGACTCCTTGGTCACTTTGACCATCCTTGGAGGGCACTTGAAAAATTAAGCTGATGTGGAAGGACATAGATAGTCAGGCCCTTGTCTATTCACACGTACTTAACTCAGAGAAATCATCCTTTCTGACTCAGGCAGGAGGTCTGAGGGCAAGTCACAGCCCCTCCCACATCGGGCTGCCAAGCCCTGAATGATACTTCTCAAAAAATGTACTTCTGACAGGTGGCTGTACTTCCGTGGCAATAAAACACACAGTGCCCATCCCTGTGCACCGACTCAACTGCTCAAAATGTGTGGAGAAACACGCACGAACTCTGAGATGGTGGAAAACAGAATTCGCTTTATTGCAGGCAGACACACATGTTTATACTTCTTAGCAAGAAGCACAATTTGTGGATTACAAACAAGAGACCAGTCTATGCAGCCAGGGTTGTTATCAGCTCCTGTGCTCCTTCAGTCACTCTCCTATCACACCGGGAAAACAGACTTTCCCAGGTCTGGTTTGATCACCCTCTCCCATTCACTCCCAGGCACATCTTGTGTACGAGAAGCCTCTTCTCTGTCCATTCTCATGGACAAACTCCCCACATGAGCTGTACTCAGCCGGTCAGGGTCTCTTTTGATTATTAGCAAGCAAGAGTTATGTACTTGATTAGAAAAGAGCTCAAGGATGAAAGTCTTAATTCTGCAACACAGTGCTGCCAGCACAGCTAACTGTAAAGTGTATCTACAAAAAACGTAGCTTCAGACACATGCCAGGTGTCTTCCTGGGAAATGTCTTAATCTAGGTGAGGCATCTTTCTATGGGCTTCTCCCTTTTTAAAAGAAACAAGCAAACCAAGGCAATTTCTTATGTTTCTCTGATTCAGAATTAGGCTTGAGCATGTCAGTTGAGTAAAATCCAATTTCAACAATTTCCTTGCCCATAAAGAAAATACCTCAACACTACCCCTTCAAAAAAGGAATTGAAAAAGAGAACCCCCTTTCCTGGAGTAAGATAACTCCCTTTCTTGGTTGCCTGCCACTCACAAAGTTGCGTAAGAAGGAGGAGACAAACTGCCTCTGAAAAACTGAGTATACTTTCTGGTGGAAGACAGCATGTACAGATCTTAGTTACTGAAGATACTGCTCATCCAGAGCCTATAGCAAATAAAATGCAAAGACAGGAAAAAAAGACTGCTGTATAGACCTAGCACCAAGGAGGCAAGACCAGTGGTCTCCGTCACTTCCCATTACCTTTCCCATGGGAACTCCAGGCTCTCTGGTCAGAGCATTAGTGCTGGGCAGCTGCCGACCTCTGTACACACGCACAGGAAGGCTCAGCCATGCCACAGACCTTGGCACATGTCCAGCACATCCAGGCACACACTAGTCATCAGTGCACAGCATGCCTAGTGGCACTTGAGATGAGAAGCTCTGCAAAGGACTTCACAAGCCCAGGAACAGCAGACCTATTTTCTCAGAGGAACTGTTCTCTTCCTGTGATCATGAAAAGAAACCGCCAGAATCTTAGAATACTTTAAGAGCAGCTCTATAACACACATCGACAAGTGATAATGCTCTGAGGCCCATTTTGTCTTTCACAAAAACAGCCATCCCCAGGGGTGGCACAAGTATAGCCCATAACAGATTAAGTAGCAACATAACAACACTAGAAAGGTAGACAAACCTACCTGACCCTGCTGCTGCATAGATAAGAGGGACTTGGTGGGTTTCTCAAGTTTAAAAAAAAAGGGGGGGGGGGAGAGAAAAAGAAAAAAAAAAAGGAAAAGCAGTCTTCAGGTCCTCCAGAGGTTAGCCCCCATTAACCACTTATATTCTGGAGAATGGAAACAGGCCAACACATTAAAAGGCAAGTGCCTCACAAAACCTGAAGACAAGTCCTCCTGTACCAAAAAATCAGAAAGTCATTTACTCTAGTCCAGCATAGCATAATCCAAATTTTTGGCTGGTACGCAGCCACAGAGCGAGGTCTTCTGTAATAACTAAGGCAAGTTGATCAGGAGCTTGTTAATAAAGAGCAGCCACCTGGGTTTGAAAGTGATGACCTCAAACCTCAGAAGTCAGGATGACTTGAAATACTCCCAAGGCCACAACATCCTGTGTGTCCCAGCCAAGGCCTTAGCCCTATCTACTTACATTTGGTGGTTTATGGGGTAGAGTTACAGTTCATAGCCTATGACATTATTTTTTAATACTCTAGGATTCAAATCACCCAAGACTTGCTCACCTTAATGAACCAGGGCAGAGTGAATCATTCTTTACACAGCCAAAAACTAGTCACTTGGCCAGCCTCTATAGAGGCCTTATATCTGCATATCCTGATAAGAGAAGTACCCATCAAAGGCGTGACTAACTCCGCAGTTGCCTCTCTGAGCTCCTTCAGCTTTGTCCCTGCAGCACTGTTACTTTGAAGTACAAGTGATTTACTCCCTACTTACATAAGCCCTGCAGGGAAATCACTACCTTAAGTGCAGTCTAGTTGTCCCTCTGCCAGAGCTAAGTTACAACACCGGCCCTACCTAGAGTGCTGGAGAGAATAACTGCTTATCAGCATTTGCAGCCACGCTGCTCCGAAGCAAAAGTCATCCCTGGCTGGGGCATCATCTTGTTAATCTCTTGGCACAGTGCTCCCCTAACAGAACCACTGTCTAACTCAAGGCCATAATAAAGCCCAAGCCAACTTCTTATTACTCCATGTGTTCTCTAGGGTTTTATTTGCATTATTTTACTATGCCTTCTACAGGCCACCTTTTTCATCCCTCCACATGAAACAGAACACTAGACACAAACAACCTTCAGCTGCTTCAGCACTAAATCCAATGCTTCCCAAGCACTTAATAAAGTCCATTAAGCAAAATTTCGCTGGTTCAATAACAGACACAGATGCCTCCTGCAAGCCTGTAGACGAGATAGCAGGCACCAGTTACCAGCAGTAATGAAAAGAGCCCTAATTAGATTTACCTCTAAAATAAACACAGAATCCTTAGGATTATTGTGCTAATATAGCCTTGATCACACAACTTAGGGGGTTAATATAACAATTTTCAGTTAGAAATATAAGCAAAATACAAGCCAGCAAACATACTCTTTCAGAACAAACTGCAGTAAACATCAGGGCTACAAAGCCGTATATGCTTAACCCACATCCAAGGTTAAACTACAGCAATTATCTCATCACCGGGTAACACCTTAGGTGATAGAACACCTATCATGAGAAGGGGAGCGTGCCCAGGGGTTAAAATTAAAATGTATTTAACAGAACAGCAAAAAAAAATACTAGTCCAAAACACAACATAAGAAGTTGTACTCAGCCAAGTGGACGAACAGCAGTCACCATAAACAGGAAAGCAGTCTTCAGGTGCAAGCCCTTAACCAGCAACACTGCTAAATAACAGAAAAAAACCCCATGTCATTGCAGCCTTCCCCCTTTTATACTGAGCCTGCCATTGACCAGATTGGATACAGCTGCCAGCCCCCCTGGGGTCAGCTGCCCCTGCTTTTGCCTCCTCTTACATACCCTGGCTGTGCTGTCATTCCACCCCAGCGCAATGTGGGCAGGTGCGCGCTCTGAAGGCGTTGCACAAGCTTGCATATGTACACAACAAGAAGGTTTGAAGCCGCAAGTGCCTGGAGATAAGAACAATCCTTGTATACCAGGTTGTGATAAGTCAGAGACAGCACTAATGCTTTGGCCTTGTTGGAGCCACACAGCTCCCTCCTATTGTAAATTAAAATCATCACAGGCACTTAGCCTTTTCAGCTGCAGCCTTTCTTTGAGCTTTAATGGGTACTTGCTGTGAATGAGTGACAGGACGAGAACCAGTAAGCACTGTTCTTCCTAACTCAGACGTGTCAAGAAATAATTGAAACTTCCCAGATCTCAGTTGTAACTATCCATTTAGTTTGCTAAATTCCAGGAGATCTCTTATGCAAGAGCAAGATGGCTTCCTAAAAGCAATTTTTATAATCCCATGAACCTTGGAATAACAAATATGCAGAATTTCCAAGTACAAAGATGGGCCTGCAGTCAACATCTCTGAAATGGAGAGACTTTTTGTTTCATGCAATCAGCATCGTCTCCAAGTTTTCTCAGAAGCCAGTGTAAAGGGACTTCACTCCAACCTCCATTTTGTAAAGGGCCACCCTTTGTCACCTAATGTGCAGGGCTTCTCAAACACAGGGAGTACTTACTGTACAATATAGTCCAACACACACACACATGTGCATGATCTACCCAACCTGGTTCTGATGCTGTGAGAGTTCAGCCAAGTCTGTTGTCCGTTTTGCTGGGTAGCCTTTCTTTTTTTCTTCTAATGGTGAAAGGCAGTTTTCAGTTTGCCATCAACAGTGATCTCAAGCTGATGGGCCAGCAAAACATTACGTAAACCACTAAGGAGTTTGCTTTCCTTGGCAGCACGCCCCATTCTGGCATATTAATGCTCGGCCAACAGCTTTTGTCCTTGACAAGTGACTCTGCCCTGGCAGAACAGGATCCACTGCAGAACACTTCTTCCCATGTGTTACATCGCTAGCATCTTCTGAAACCTTAGGAAGGCTGACATATCTGCCAGTGCTGGAAGACTCACATCCCCTCGACAACACAGCTATACTACAAAGGTCGGAGTTGGTGATTTGGCACTGGAAGTAAGAAACACCACACAGGAAAGACTGGCCACAAAACAGCACAAAATGCAATCAGAAGAGACCTCGACAGGCTCCACAGAAAAAAACAAGAGACAGTCAATTGGTGGATGAGGCTGAATTGCCTCTGTGCTCCCAGCATTATTTTGTTTGCTTGTTTACACGTAGAAATCAGTTTTGTGGAAGAGGAAGCGATAAATAGAGATCCAGGGACTCGGCTTCTCATTTAGAGCAGTTAAGCATGCAGCCAAGTAAGTGCAGGTCTTTACTTTTGTCTGTCGCTTGGAAGAGAGCACAGAGATAATGAGCAGAGGGTATTTGCACTATGCAAGGATAGGCCATCCAGTCAGCAGACCTCGTAGAACACAAGTGGCTTCTTTAGAGGCTAGCTTAGGGCAGAAGGTATAAAGGACTGTAGGGACCACTGCAACACCGTGTTTTCCTAACGCTGAAATATCCTGTCTAGGCTCTATTTGTTAATACCCTCTCATTTCTGATGAAACAAAGTGCAGAAGCATTTGGCTCTGTTTTTGTGATGGAATCTGAGCATCAGAAGAGGCTTTGTGAATGAGCTAGTTGTTGTGCTCTGATACTTGTAGCTTCAGCTAGTCTTAACATAGACCATTCCTCTTTTCCTTCTTACACGTTCGTTCCCCCTCCCCAGAGTCCAGCTCTGGAGCCCCCAACACAAGGAGGATGTGGACCTACTGGAGCGGGTCCGGAGGATGCCACAAAGATCCTCAGGGGGCTGGAGCAGGTTTGCTGTGAGGACAGGCTGAGGGAGCTGGGGCTGTCCAGCCTGGAGGAGGCTCGGGGGAGGCCTCGCAGCAGCCTCCCAGGGGCTCCCAAGGGGCTACAGGGAAGCTGGGGAGGGACCTCTCTTAAGGACACGTGGGGATGGGACACGGGGCAATGCTTTTGAGCCAGGGCGGTGTCGATTCAGATGGGACGTGAGGAAGAAGTCCTGTCCTCG
>NW_009717239.1:0-24580 GCF_000703405.1 Apaloderma vittatum | reverse complement strand
CTTTCAACCCGTAACATTCTATGATTCTATGAGTGACTGAGAGTGCAGCAGGCAATTGGAGAGAGGCAACACATCTCCCGTACGCTGACAGAAGCGCGTTGCAAATGATTTTCAAATGACCTAACTAAGCTATACTCTGTACACCTGTCCAGACTGAACAAACAGACTGGATTTGTAGTGAAGATTTCAATGCAAGCTCATGGAACAGAACTTCAGAGTGCTACTCTGTGTTCAATTTCATTTCATTCATAATTTAATTCAATTGAATATAACAATTAATTGTTAGGCTCTGCTTCGTAATGCCACTCAGGCACAAAAGACAGTAAATCTGACTGTGCTGAGTTTTACAGGGCAAATAACTAATGATGTATTATTTTTTAAAGCAGGAAAACAAAAAAAAAGATAGGTGTCATATTCTAACAAAGTGTATTTTGAAATTATTAATTTTTACATCAAAGCAGATGTTTAGGGAACAAGCTGAACTGAAACATAATATAACTGCAGACCAGGTGGACAACTCTATTCAAAGCTGTAAAGCAGCAAACCTTTTGAGCTCCTCTTGTATCCTTCAGTGCACTTATTAACTCTTCTAAACTTTTCAGTTTTAACTCCATCTCCAGTGCTCTGTTTTCTGCATTTCGACGCTCCTGCTGCGCGTGCTGAACTTCCTCCAGAATCTTCAGTTTGTCATTCTGTAGCTGAATCATGGTTTTAGAGAATTTTTCTTGCTGTGCCAAGGGAAGAGCACCACTAAACTGTCGCCGCAAAGACTGAATTGTCTGTTGTAGATGTTTGGCTCTATTTCTTCCTTCCAGTCGGGCGAAATATAAGGCTTGCTCTCTCTCATCAAGCTTCTGCTCTAAACGTAGATTATGGACCTCCATCTTCTGGAGTTTCAATTTAAGTGTCTCCAGTTTGCCTACAGCAACAGATTCTCTATCCTGAAGGGCTATGATATGTTGATGCAGTTTTGCAATAACTGCTTTTTCGTCTGACTGTGCCTAAGAACAAAATTTAGAGAGGAAATTTTGTTTTCATTTTGAGTATGTTAATGCAGTATATATCAAAACATGAACAAGCTCTCTTTTTATGTATTTTTCTATATTTCATGTATTTTATTCCATAGATAAAAAGCTATTTTTAGGGACTAATTGTTGCAATTCTTCTTATGCTTTTGTATCTACAGCCACATCTTAGATGTACACCTTTTCAGATACTGATCGCAAAAAATGTATCTTTCCAGAAGACCAGGAAATGAGGAAGAGATGTATACCCAAACTTAGAAAATATGGTAACGTAAAAGCTGACACGAGTATTGTATTTAGGGACTCAAACTATTCTAGAACAGGAAAACAAATCCCAATAAATTGTTCTGGCTAATACCAAAGCAATACACTAAGTCTACTGCAAATCTTCAAGATTTCCAAGTCCTTGTTTCTCTTGTAAAAAATAAGGAAACTTTCCTGATACTATATGTAAATATAAACCATGAACAATAATCATACAGGAGTAAATATTACTAAATAAAATGGAAATAAACACAGGATCTGCAACAGCTGTACAGCTAGAAATAGAAAAGTGGAGAAGGGAATCATTAATGTGTTACAGAACTCTTGAAAGACTATGGCCACTACAAGGACCAGCTTGCTAAGATCCTCACTGCTTTTGCAGTTTCCTAATTCACTGTAAAATTACTTGATTTCTTCTCACTCCAGGGAAAAAAAAAATCCCAAATGCAACATTAATAAAGGCTGAATTTTACCTGATAGTCTAAAATTTGCATTCTAAGAGATTCCACTTCTTTATCTCTGGATTGCTGGCGTGCCTCCAGAGCTTCAACTTGCATTTTTGCTACATCAGACAATTCTCTCAACCTTGTAGAGAAAGCAAGAGTATTGTGTCACTTGAAACCACTGAATAACCTATTAAACTTTTCTACATAGAAGATGCCAAGAAAAGATGCTTCCTCATATAAAAACATTTGAAGAGTCTGTTCTTCTCAGCATACTCTATTACTCAGAGTTCTTGTTATGAAAATATTTCTGTATTGCCTCCCAACTTTTTCACAGAACACTTTCTTTTCAGTTATACAGAAGTTTACTAGCAGTAATCTACCCCAAGAAAATGATGCCATGTTAAATTTTTACCCGAACTACACATCTCTGTCCTCTATTTCTCTCCCACTTTCAGAACAGAAATGCCCAAAGAGTTTAATTCCCAATTCCTTTTTCTTCTTCCCAAAATTTAATCACTTGTTTCCCATGTCAACATCACTGCAAAAATCCCCACAAACTTTGCTGTGGATTATGTTATTTATTTAAAGACAAATGTCCACATCGACAAATCTAAAAAAGGTCACTTTTTCAATTTTTGCATAGAGAGTTAATCTCTTTCAAGTAAAAGGCAAAAAAACCCACAACATGCTACTGCAGTGTAAGCTTTGATCTCAAAAGATTGATCTACAAGCCTCTGAAATAAGAATTGCTTTCCAATTTCTTTTATGAGATTTTCACACGTTTAAGGGAGGTTGTGGCACAGAAACAAAGTAAACTTTAATTAGATAGTTTAAAAATACTAGTAATAAGCATTTAAGGGCACACTTACTCATGTCTATCCAGGCGAGCATTTAATTCCTTGTTCAAATCAAAACTGAGCAAAATAATTTTTTCATAGTCACAAATTAAATGCTTAATTTTCAATTCCAAATTTGGCATATATAAAATCCATCAAAAATAGGCATTGAGAATTATTTGTTAGTATAATATAAGCCTGCAGAGCCTGATTTTTTTGATGCTTTCAAACGCATTTTCAAACAGCGCATTTGGAATTTGTTACTTCAACACTTACTTTGATACTTCAATTTTGAGCTCCATCTCACACTTCTGCAGCTCCATGATTTGTCGTCTATCTGCATCACTTACTGCTTTACTTACACTCTTTGATAGTTCATCTCTTAATTCCTGTTCCACTTTCTGTGCTTCAAGGTTGATTTTGGTGAGCTTAAATAAAAACACCAAAAAAGAAACAAACAAAATGGTATCCTCAGCACACAACTGCTCCTAATTCTGCAGTGTCAAAATCATTTTTTTCTTTCTCAGTCATTACAAAACACTGTTCAGCGGTGTTCAAAAAACAGTTTCCCCTCTGTTTAAAGGTCTTTTTGCTTGCAGTACTGCCTACACCTAAGAAAAGATACACAGTTCAGTGCAGAACAGGAGTCTAAATTAAACACAGTTTTTGTTAGTGAATTTCCTTAAAATCATGACCACAATAAGCTGCTCTTAAAGTAAAACAAGAAAGAAAGAAAAAAAAAAAGGCTGTAAACTCTTTAGAAAATGAACAGTCTTACACATTTATGTTCTTTCTAAAAAGGATTTTCATAATTAAGTAATATTCTTTCAGGCAGCCTGATTTTTCAAGTTGATTATTAAACATCAAGTCACCAATGTTCAATTCAAACCAAAGAACACAGAAGAAAAGCCAGATATCTGAAAGGCATTAGGCAACACAGAGAAGCCTCAGGAATTGAGTAAATACAATTGCAGCAGATTAATCTGATACCATTCCTTAATAAAATAACTGATGCCCTAACGAAACAAAAAGTAGTGTGGTCTCCCTTACTACCTGCATTTCACATACCGGAGGTAGTACTACCTGGAAATTTTAACAGTCTTGTTGAGTAGATTTAAGAATTTAGGAGATGTCTAGTAGACTTCTAGTTATCAGGTCTTAAACTGATGTCAAAACTTTCACTAATTACCTTAGCACAATCTTGGTTTATATATACATGAAAACCAAAATAACGATTAGGAAGCACTTACAACGGGAGTACATGAAACAGAAAAATATATGTCCTGGAACTACACAAATTAGGAAAAGAGGGATGCATACGAAAAAAAAAGTGGCATTAGGAGCTCATCACACCAAAATAAAGGAAGACCAGCAGACCTAAATGTATTACAAGACAGATACTAACATATGCAAAAGAGAAAAAAATGCTAGGGTCCATCACTTGATGTATTTTTTAATGAAATAAAAGATGTCATGTGCTCAGAACAGGCTTTTTAACAATACTGCTTCTGAAAAGCTTTCCACTTTCAAAGCTTTACTCCAAGTCTCATAAATTAATGCAAATCAAAACAATGTAACAAACACTACTCAAAGACAGAAATGGGGAGTCAGATAACAGCCATCTAAAGTACCTAGACTAAAATTTAGCAAAGTAGAAGGAAAGAGATTGAAAATAATCTATCAACATTTCTGTCATAACTATTCATTTTCTTACCTTTTTAAATTATAGGCCAATACTGGCCCCAAGAACAGATGTACCCAGCCTTTCTATAAATAAATTTAAACCAGAAATTATAATAAAGTCTTCTATTATTAAATAATGAATTTATATAACAAACTTCAAACACAAATAGTGGGGACAAAGACGTCTAATGAGATTAAGACTGATGCAACAGGCATTTTAAGGATGATCAGGTTCAGTGGCACATGACTTTTGTTCCCATATTACAGATAGAGTTTGGCACACGACAGACGACAAAGTCAGCCTGTAACAGAATCATGACACTATCATTTGCAGAAGCCTAATGTTTTTTGAATCATTGATAACTTAAGGGAAAATTAGCACAAAAGGGATCATACGAATTAGTTGTAAAAAGTAACAGGTAAAGAACAGACCTGATTTTTTTCTAGCATTCTACTGAAAAATTAGCAAACCATTGCAAGATGGTCAGCATATGTTATACAGAAATTAACTACTGTTTGAAACGAACTACTGACTAATTAATTAGCTATATTTTCTACAAAAGTTCCGTGCATGCAAAATTGCAGCTCTTAAAAGCAGCTGTATTTTGTATCATAAGCTTATTTGCCAGTCATAATACAAACCAGACTAATATGTTCCGAAAAGCTCAAAAATATGCTTTCAAGATGTGTCAAATTATTCTGTTAAATTTGAATAGATTACCTCAGCAAATTTTGTTTCCAATTCAAAATTACGTTCTTCTATTTGCTTTACAGTGTTCCTTAAATGTTCATACATTTGTTGTGAATGTTCTGCTCTCTGTCTTTCATTTAGTTCTTTCATCTCCAACATTGTGATTTTCTTAGAAATGGACAAAATCTCACTGTTGGTTATTGCTTTCGTAGCCTTGTCGATGGCATTGTCATCCCCTACAATAAAAGAGTATTTATGTTAGGGAATACACAAGCTGATTCAACCAAGAAAATTATTTGCACCATGAAACAGTTGACTTTATCTCTGTCAGATAAAACTTTATCCAAACACCTGTATCACTTTTTAAAAATAGACGCATGGTTATCTTGCCTTATTACATGTTTGAAAAGTACCTAATTTGAACAAAATATTATTATCAGTTGTACATGGGTGTATTTGTAACCATGGGTATTGAGATTGATGATTATTGTCAGTGTACCCTTTCACATTATCCTCAATTCAGCTGGTAAATACTCAGGAAATTTAATTTAAAATCTGTGAAAGAAATATATGTGGATGAGTTCTTCTTGAATAATGGGAATGTGAACCATGCACAAAGAAGCCTTAGCTATCAAGAAAAAAACTACTTTGTTATAGAGCATGAAACCAGGAAAAAAAAAAAACAATTTCCCTGACAACCTATGAAGTATTTTGACTGACATTCAAGTCAGAATATACTGCACCTTATTAAAAAAAACCAAATCAGATGACGTTGCTTTACAAGTTCCAGCTTTTAAACCTTTGACACAGTAACCCAAGAAAAGTCAATGTGGAACAGTTTCCAGAGGTAAACACCAAACTCAGTTCTGGTCAAACAGATAAGTAAAATTAAACAAACAAACAAACACACCAATAAAAGTATCAAAAAAAATAATTAAGACTGTTAATGACAAATGCAAAATAGTTTTGATTTCTATGTTGTTGTTTTAAGATACATCAATTTTAAAAGGTCTTAAAATATTACTTTTGGACAGGACACACCATTAGACTTTTAATGTTGCAGTATAACTTTCATACTTGCCCAGTTTAGTCATCTGTTCCCAAGCCTGTTCTATAGTGTGAAGTTTCTCTTTCGTGATCTCCAGCTCCTTGTTCAATAAATCTATCTGTGTTTTCAAGGATTCATTCTCACGCTGTATGACAAAAAAGTTGGGACATAACAAACTACTTAACTGTAGCAGCAGAATTGATGTTTAACATCTATAAAGTCTTGTAAATCAGTAGATTTTATCTATGCACAATCCATAATCTACAGATCCGGCAAGAGAAGAGCATTAAGCTGCCTCTTAAATATAAAAGTGCCAGTCTTTCCTCTCTCTGTTTTATCTTACTGCCAATTAGTATTATTGTAAACATTTACCATCAGTGACTGATTCCTAGAATTAGAGGAAGAAATCTATGTTTGTCATATAAACACCTCATTAACAGCGGGAAAGAAAGAAGTACTTCTAGAGGATGTTTCACTCTGCATAGGTTACTTCATGTAGCACATAAATACATATTTGAGGCTATTTGAGACAGAATATTTGCTTCTTTTCACTCTTTTAAGCATCTAAGATAATGCTAAACATTAGCTCTGTAAATGCTCTCTCACTGTTCCAAACAGAAACGCCAATTTCCAAATGAAGCAATAAAATGAATTGAATGCTTCATATGAATTTTTAATCTCTAATTTTTCAAGCAAATATTTTTAGTTTATAATTGATAAATGATTCTCTAGCTCAGTGAAATTGCTGAGATAGGCAATGCAAATCTTCATGCACAGGAAATTTCCTAAAATAGGCAAGGATTTGTTCACTCTTTAGCTAACACAAATGCACCTACCTGTTCCCCAGAAGACCAGTTTAATACTTCATTAAGTTTACCCACCACCCTATCCTTTGTCAACCACAGAAACTCAACAGAAAATAATGTGACATAAGCTTTAGCTACTGGTTAAGCTATTATTTTCTTGGACTGTTGCTTCCGATACGAATGAAAAGTAGGACGCATGTTTCAAGCCAGCTTCGCAGTTCTTGAAAAAGAGCTCTCTTCTACTTGAGACTGAAAGTCCAATGGAACAGTTAGAAACTTGCAATCCCTATGACATTTTGCAAATACACTGTGAACAACCTGTGGTTATTTACTTCTTTTCTGGAAGTGAAATTTGAAAGGTTTACTGCTTTTTGGAACCGAACATTTGATTCTTTAAGAGCGCTTACTTTGAGAGAAAGCTTTGAAAGTGTTTATGTGCATTCTACTTGCCTTAGGAGCTCCAAAACCAAAGACAATACCCAATACTCTTTCTGCCAGCCTTGTTTTGGGAATCAACGAACTACAAATGTGAGGAAACATGCCCAGAGCTTACCTTAAAAAGCAAACAAAATTAAAAACCCAACAAACAGGCAAACCCCTCAAAGCAATCAAACAAAATGCTTTTAGGTAGGCCCACTGAAATGAAATCTGGGACTTCATGCATGTTTCTTAAACCACTGAAAAATACCAGTTAAGTAAATTAAAATGTCATAGCAACAAAAGACTGGCTCCAGCATCTCATACCCACAATGGAACTGTTGTAGCCTGTATCTCCAGAGCTGGGACTTACATTCTATCTTTCTATTAAACGAAAACAAAACCTCATGCAGAACGAATGTATAACAAGGGGTTTTTCCCCTTAGAGCTCAAACACAAGAGACTTTACCTCCATGTGTTCCATGTTTGTTGACCGTTGGACAAGCAAGTTATCTTTTTGTAACATGTCTCTGTATTTAGCAGTTAATGCATTATACTGCTTATTTGCCAGTTCTAGTTCAGACAATGGCACGCTTCCATCCAGCGCTTTCTGCAGAGCTGCAATTTTAAAGCTAGCCATTTCCTATGAAAATAATCAACACAAAGGGTTACTCAGGCCTGCCAGATTTTTAAATAGAAAAATACCACCTAATATAATGCTTTAGAACATGATCCTGGTTTATTTTACTGAATTACTATCCATCTTTAGAAACTGCTTGCAACAAACACTGACAAAATTTCTCTGGTATTCCAACTCTGGGTGATCTTATCACTAGTTGCCTCTAAGCCATAAGGCACTGACAAAAACATATTTTATAAAGCTGAGTTAATACAGGCCCTAGCAACCTGCAAGGCCAAAAAAGTAAGGTTTGGTTTCATATGACACTCAATAAAAAGATCTGTTGAAGCAGCTTCAGAAAGGAAAAACTGACAGGTTTCATATTAGTATGCTTATTTAAAAACAAAGAACATTTTGACAAAATTTATAACAGCATGTTAACAAACATTTGGGAAATGCGTTCAGGAAACTGCTCCCATTTTAAAAACATTTATTTATTGCCAAATTGCAAAAATAAATATGTGTACTATTACTGCTATAGCATGTACCTTGAATCGTTGCAAGTTTCCAATCTTCCCTATAACTGCAGTCTCCATATGTGTTATTTCACCCTTTAGCTTCTCATTTTCTTTTCTAAGATGCTGCTCCATTTCAAGTAAAGTGGTACACTGCCTTCTCAATGACCTTTCATTAACTCGTAAAACAGTTATTTTTCTATTATTTTCTGCAAGTACTTTTTTTGTTTCATCAGGATCCAGCTGAAGTGCACTGAGTAAATCCTGTAAAATAGTTTTTTCAGTAAGAAGCTCGTACAGAAACATGGTAAAACTCAACTGCATAGACAAGCTTTCTTGCACATTTTTAAATCTAGGTGTAAAAATTCCATTAATCTGTCTGAAATAATTTATTTTTTCTGATAAAACACATATACTCAACACATGCATAAGCATATAATATTTTATCATAAGAAAATTAAAAAAATAAAACTTGTAAGCCGTTACTTTCTGAGGAATATAGGATAAATACATCTCACTGACATCTCACAATTGGGATTTTAGTTAATGTCGACATTTTCAAAATTTAGAATAGTTCTCTGCATTCATTGTTGTCAGTCTTCCCCCCTTTTACTAGAATCAATTGGAATAGTTTGTCAAACCAACTAGAATCCCTGTGGTTCCTAACAAACACTAATAACATCCTACTGTGAGGCCCAAACCAGCATTTGTAAAGTTACCACAGGACCCCTCCTGCAGAAATGCACTTATGCTCGTGTGCATGTGTGCCCACACATGTGTTTGCACACTTGTATAAATCTGAGGAGGAGTGGGAGGGGGGAAGGGGACTACAACAACTCAGGCTGCGAAAGGCGTGTGAGCTTCAGCTTCCATGTCGCACACATCAGCTTGCCAAGGAGACTGGAAGTATAAACTGGAGCTGTAAAATCTCAGATTTCTATAAGTCAAATGAAGAACGGTGAACAGGTAGCTAAAAAAACTCCAGAGGCATGAAAGCTTGAAGCGACGAAAATAAGGCTAGCTCTGAGACAGCTGGCAAAGATTTGTCTTTACTGATCAAGAAGCCTGTTTTGCTTAAGATTTTAAGACCAAGAAATATATTTTCATTGATCATTCACCATAAATTAATTACAGAGAAATGTTTAATCCAAAAATGTTCAACTAACTCTAATCAAAATTACATACTAACAAAAAATAATGCTAAATAAGAGTATGTACTTCTTATCTATGGAGAGGATGTGTTTCTGGAAACAAAAGTATTGGGAAACAGTAGTTTCTTAAAAGATCTCAGTAACACTTTGATAGCACCACAAATACCATAAAATACCATTATATTTTAAAGACATTTAAAAAACAAATCTCAGAAATATCTTAATCCTGCTACGATCTACTTCTGTGACTCTGGAAACACAGAACAAGATATTGAACAAATTAAGATGGCATGCCCTTCCTCTCACTATTTTTAAAACATACAGTAAAAACATCTGCAAAAAAATTTCAGTTTCAGTTTTCCGGAAATATATTTAGACTTAATTGCCTCAGGATACAATGATTTTGCAAATCAGTTGCAGTTATGGGTGTGATTATAGGCAGGACCACATACCACTACCATTACTCTTCAGCAGAAGAAAAGTGTTAGAACTCAGCTGGCTAAACTTAGGAATCCATGAGCATTTTTAAAACCTTGTGATATCCTTGCCCTGTGTCTGCTTCTCTAAAAGAACATGCGTGTCTCCAGTCTTTTGTTGTATTTGGCAGCTTTTTTGGTATCTGCCCAAAGACACCCAAAGCCATCTAAAATTGCGCTACATCTGTGATTAGCATGTGCATCAATTCCAGGAGCTTTTAAACATCACCTACTTAAAAAGTTATTTTTCAGCTTTCTTAATAGAATATATTGAATTCGATATTGGTGGAAGTAAATAAAAATAGATGAATTCTGTCTCTTGTTTTTGTGAAACACTGATACGCATACAGTAGCAGGCGTATATAAATGAGATGTAACTCAAAGTAATAATTATGTAACGCAAATTAATTCTTAGTATAAACTTATGTGTTTTCCATAGGGTTGCCTGCACTGCCTCGTCCTCCCAACCAAAGAGCTTGGATAACAGCAGCTGTTAAAACGTCAGTGTCAGTGTAAATGGGGGTCTGCGAACAGAATCCTTGAGACTTTGGGAGACAGCTTCTGCTCAGCACTGGTAAAGAGGAAGATCACCATCAATCAGATTGAATAGTAACCATGAAATTAGAGACTTGAAATAAAGAAGCAGTCAACCTGAAAATCATTTAAAAGAAGCATGAAAGCGTCTAACAGCTGGGGGCAGAGAGAGTTCTAACATAGCATTCACCACCTAATTCAGCTTCAGAAGTTTCCCTGCAGGACACCGCGAGCCCCGACACCGCAGCTCAGGGACTAGTGGGACGAAGAGCAGCAAGGTGGGCCCCACAGCTCCCGGGTGTATACAGGGCCTCCTGGGGTGACTTCTCACCAGTGCGTGGATAAGCAGGGTGCAGGCAGGTGCAGGGGCACACCTAACAGCGGAGTCCTGACGTGTGCACAGCACCCCCCAGCAACCCAGGAGGGTGAGCACGCAACAAAGCTTCGCTCTCAGGAACGGGAGGGAAGTGCTGGCAACCTGAAAGGGCCAGGGAGTGAATGTAACTGTGAATGCGGATGTGTGAGATGGGAAATATGTGAGATTAATTCTTGAATGATGCTTAGAGATGTTTAAGTCTACAGTAATGCTTTTTATGTGCCTTTTGTATTGTTGATATTGATTCTGACTGTATAGTTTACTGATGATTATTTACATTCCACTAATAAATTAATAAATCACTCCACTTCTGATTTGATTTGAATCGAGTAGTTTTTCCCTTGCAACATTTCACTATCTAACACATTATAACACTGGATTCAGCTCTCTTTTCTATGTATTAAAACCTTTTTCAAAAACGAAAATAACAAATTACTTACAGAATATGCCTTTATTTTTGTAGCATCCTGTTCTTTTTGCTCTTCTAGTTTTTTCTTTTGCTCGTTCATATCTTCTGATTCTTTCTGCCAGCTTTCCTTTTGACTAAAACAGTAATTAAAAATTTTCACTAAGAATGGTGAAAGACTTGACCATTTTTAAAACTCTCATTCAAACAGCACCCTTGAAAGGTACTTATTTTTAGCAGTAATATAATTTGAAAAAGACATTATAAATTTTAGATAGATTTTCAATAACCTATCCCCTCTGTTTATGCTACAGCTGGATTACTAATGAAAATAATGCTTAACTTGAAGTGTCTTACCTCTTCTTCACTATAGCACAGAGATATAGATGCCCTACTTCCCAAAAATATACATATACGGGATTTCATCTGCTTTAAATTACACACTTATATTTCAAATTAATTATTTTCTTGAGCATGTCTTCATAAAAATAGGCAAAGTTTAAAACTTTGCAAATAAAACCATTTCCAGTTTAAGTCCCTCTCTGTAAGCTAGAGGTCTCCCCTACTATAGGAAGGGAGACAAAAATCACACTGCTGGCCCTTATCATGCTGTAAGCCTGGAAATGGGCCCTTTCTTTTTGAACCAGACTAGGCCCAGCAGATTTCAGCAAGTATTTAAAATTGTGCCTAATAATTTAGCTGGTAAGATTTACAGCTACATAAAATAGTCTAGTAAATAATTAATGACTCTTTCCATAACTGTTTCCTTTGCATGAAGCACTTGCACATTCATTAGCTAAGAGAGACAACTTGGAAGGGGATCAAGGCTCCTGCAGTTCCTGAGAGACTGGACACTTAAGTTGATTTTGAAGTATTTTTAATTAACCATACAGAACAGCACAGTATCATAAGAAAAAGATTACTCGCTCATCCTCTGAGAATTTATCACAGCATAGTGGTTGGCTTTTTCTTTAAAAGATGTTGTTTCAAATTTCCCTCAGGAAGTGGACAGAATTAAACTTACGTTTCCCTATATCCAAATTCTGCATCAGAGTTCAGAATTCTAAACAAAAGGGCAGGCAATGGCTGTAATATTAACTCAATTTTTAATGGTTTTCAGCTGCATTAAGAATGTAATTTCTCACACTAGGTTTTCTATTTCAGTGAAAACAAATAGAAGAAAAACACTAAAAGATAGAGCAGAAAAAAAACACTAAAAGATTTAGCTTCACTTTGGCCCCAACTACTCCCTTCTATCCACTTTTATTCATTTATTTGTAAAGAAAAAAGATTATGAACTGTTATACTTGTCTAATGAAGGAGTTCCTATAGACCATTTAGGCTAGTTTAAACATGTAGTGCTGTTTCAGCAGCAGTATTTTCTCTTCAAAGAACATATCTTTTTTTCTTCCAGAATGGAAGGAAATAAAGGAAAAGGAAATAAAATGCTCTTGGAACTGAGTCTCTATGGGATGCCAAGTCAACGAATCTCCTCTCCTAACTTCAGCCTGCAACAGATTTGGAGAAGAAGACTTGAATCATCATCTTATCCTTGTCCCTGGAGAGTAGTAAATGAGGCTGTATATTATAGCCTTTTACATCTCCAAAAAGCTATAGCTTTGATGTCTCAAACAGAGATAATGCTATCTTAGGCAAACCAAAGAACGAAGAGAAGGTTCTAAAAGATAAACTACCCTTATTCCAAAAGCCACCTAGTGACTGTTCATTCCAATCCCGAGAAGAGATGACACAACTATCAGTCTGAAGAATCCAAATCACCATATTCATCCCTATGCTCCTAAGAGACGAAAATCCTTTTTTTTTTGGATCATAAGAATTTTATAAAAAATAGATTCCATGAAGAATATAAACAAAGAGTCTGAAAGAAAACCAACTACCAAGTCTTAGCAATCTGAAATTTCAAAACAGAGATCTCTGTATCTGGATAACAAGGAAGGTGTTTTTGTTTTGTTTTGTTTTTCCTCCATCAGAAAAACTGTTAGGACCCATACTTGAAAGTATAAGAAAATGAGACTGAAGAGTACATAATACCAGGTTCTAATAAAAAACAAGACATCAGATGCAGAAAGCACAATGAAATCCTTGTTATAAAGTGCGAAATATGAAAAGAGTACAGCAGAAAATGTGTTTCTAAGAGTTTTCTGAATCTTTACAGGAAATATATGGAGTCCATATCCAATAGCAGCAGCATTTACAACATTAACCAAAGAACTACTTCGACACAGCACTATATCTTGTACTCGGAATAATTAAGCATTTAGATAGCTGAACTTTCCTAACTCAGAAAACAGAACAATACCTTTGATATTCTTTATAGAGTAAGCCTTGCTGATGACGAATTACAGCAAATTTTCTCTTGTAGTCCTCTACTGCATCTTCTAACTGCTTAAGTAACTGTTCTTTATTTTCCAGTTCCTAATGATTATTTTCCAAATAAAAATATTGAAGTGATTAATATAGGTATTAAACAGTAAAGGATTAATCAAAATGCCAGTTTTCCCTTGCGTTTTTCACAACAAATGCTTCTGTCACAAACTGTGTGAACTGCAGATACAAAATACATATTTTCTTTAGAAACAACAGATGAAAAGAAGTCCAACAAACTACAGTATTCATAATAATAGGTGTGAAACAGTGCATAATTACACTGTGGTTACAGCCCTCAAAATTCAAAACATTATGACATGTTGCTAACAAAGAATATCAACTGAATGTCTAACTGAAAAGCCATGTTTTCTTCTCATGTCCCCGAACACTCTTCTACTTTAGTGTCACACATAGCTGAAAAATATTCTCTAATCAACAAAAGTAAAGCAATCGAAGACAGAACAAAATAATTTAACAATAATGAAAGGTAAGTTCTTTTAACTCCAATTCTCACAGTCAAATCTTTACTATATGCTTGCCTGCTGCGCTTCCCACAGGAATCACTTCCTTTGGTTTCAATATATTTATGCCTCTTTTTTTACAAATGTTGACACATTTTTGAGAAAAAATTGAATGAAAATTCATAAATAGATACCCTTGCTGTATATAGAAAAACTTTTCAAAGTAGGATTTGCACATGCAGACTCAGGTGTAGAATCTAGACAGAAGTAAAAGGTACCTTCTCACAGCTTTGTGATTGACGAACTAGAAGAAAGAGTGGGCATATATTTAGATCACAATTCAGATTTCAATCAACAAAATCTGAATAGTTGTCAAAAATTCAAGCATTACCTTAAGGTTTATAACAAAGTAAAATACTCACAGCTTTTAACAAAATGGAACAGTCCAAAGAATTTACTTGCTGTCAGAACTTCAAAATAATTTTAGAGAGTTCTCCCATGTCCATACATGGCATGTACTACATTTTGGAGGAAGTAGCTATATGTTACATCTTTGTATCAGGGAGTAAATGAGTTACCTGCACAAGACGTATTAAATATTCATTCAGAGAATTAATCATATTAACACTTGAAGGAGCCATTCCTTCTGGAAGATTCACTGTTTGGAAGACAACATTGGAACCTTCTGACTTATGTAACAAGGAAATTTCATTTTTCAGTTGTGCAATCTAAAGAAAAGAAACAAAATCATGAAGAAGTAGCTCTTGCTATTCAATTAGAAAATAAAACAAACAAAATTCCTGGAAAATGTATTTTTCCTTGTGCTAAATCAGCTGTTATTAACAACCTACTACACTTCCCCTTATATTCTAAAGTATCCATACTCTTTCAAGTAACCTTTTAAAATTGCTGTGATTTCATAAACCATTAAATGCATAGTATCTTAAGCCACATTTATCAAATGACTTCAGCAATCAGGGCATCTTGACATATCTGAGGGTTCACCACAGTTTTATACCAGATTGATTAAAACACAGTGCATCTCTATTCCTTTTAAAAATGTGAAATTTTGGAAAGAAATATTGCAGTGGTTATTCTGTGGGTTATTCTAATCAAATCTTGTCTTTTCTTTTAAAAGCTCTCTGATTTTCTACTTTAATAAAACACTGTTGCAGAATATTAGTTACTGGCAAGTGTTTTTGCATCATCAAAGGTGTTCTAAAAAGAAAATTTAAATTTGGCTTCTTGTAAGATAATAATTTATTCTTCATTCGTTACTTTCATTCCAAAATCAATTGTACAACTTAAAACAAGATACAGGATTTTAGAGATTCCTCATTTTAAAATACTTAATATCTGCTACGTATTTAAAACATAAAATGTAAGACCACTGGCTTTTTGAAGCAAGCCACAAGCTTTTCTGGGCACAGCTCTCTGCAAAAGATAGGCATGCTTGGTGTTTAACATAATAGGATATTCCATTAAGGAGATATTCACATTAAGAAGAGCAAGATCTGAATTTAAAGTGGACAAATTTGTAGGTCCGATACATAAATTTAATTCTGTCTAATTATACTGTTCAGACACGCTAAATTCTTTTCCTTATCCATGGTGTGGTTTTGTTCTAAATTATCAGACCAGTGAATTATGAAGAATAAATTGCATAAAATAAATTGTAATACCTTTTCATTTGCATTTGCCAGCTGATTAGAGAAATTTGTTGCTTTCTGCTGAGCGTGTTTCAGTTCTTGTCTTAATTCTTCATTACGTCCTGTAAGCTGGTCAACCTGAGCTTTCAAGTGCACACTAGCATCAAAGACACCCTCTGAATTCTTTGACTCCATTGCCTAAATGCAGTAAACAATTAACAAAACAGAGAAGTGCAGAAATAAACTGGAGCCCTCAGGTTTAGATTACATGAAGTTAGCAAAATGCATGAAATTTTAACATTGTTACACAATCTACCCATCAGTTTCCTGATCTTCCATAGACTGTAGTTTAAATGGTGATTGTTTTCTGTAAATACACTAATCTTTCTGGTAAAATACTTGAATAAAGACCTTTTCTTACACATTTCCTGCAGGTCCCATACAGATAAAATACATGGAAAAAAACCTTTTAGTTATGTTTTATGACTGAGATAATAAACTTGCCACAGACAATTTTTTACTATCAAGTTGAGGATATTTATTTTTTATTATTTTTTTTTATTTGTAGTCTTTTGTTGCTGTAAATTTCTAATTTGTATTTTTAAAGAGGTATCACACCATGTACTCCCATTTGTAACTAAGGAAGCACAAGGAAACCACTACTTAATTACACAATAACCCAAAAACCTATGAAGCCGAATAAAACTTACATTAACTAAACGATCCAGGCTAGGGATTATTAAGGCTGTTTCTCCTCCTTTATCGCTAGAATCCTTGAGAGCCTGCAATATTTCCTTCATTCCTTGTTGAAGTTGTTTATTCTCTACTGATAATTCTTTTACTGTAATAAAAATGGTAAATGTGTCTAAAAGCGCTGAAAAATGAGCTAAGGTTTTCTAGAACATTTCAACATAATACTCCTTGATTTGATATATAAAAAGAATGTTTATATTACATACAGGCATAACCAATTAGGAAGTTAAAAGCAGAGCTGTTAAGAATGGCCAGAGAGTATATTTTTCTGGAGAAATACCAACAAAACAATAATAAAATACTTCACGGGAACCCATTTGACCTATTGAACGTTCAAGTCTTCAATGTTTCACTTTTTTCACTTCTTTAGTAGCCTGTCTGACTGGCTTGCAGAAATCCAGAAACATGGCTATCTTGGAAATGTTTGTGTGTACAACAATGTAATAAATGCCATTTATTTTCACTGTTTTGTAATCATTGTGTTCACACCCGGACCAATTCACAACCATCAACTCCGCAGTTCAGAAGTACACCTGAATGACTGTACAACAACTTTCTATATACCCAGCAAACTCAATCATTGTGAAAAATACCAAAGGAAACTGTATTTAAAACAGAAACAATAAAGTCAGGTATTTGTGGTCAAAATCACAGAAACAAAACGACTAAATAAACTAACTAGCTGTAGGTACCTGATAATATTCCCTAGTTTTAAAGCAAGTTGCAACTTACATTTAGATTGAAATTCGGCTATTACAGTTTTGTTCTTCTCCAAATCTCTCTCTCTCTCTCTTAACTCATTCGCAAGATACTCATTCTAAAGAAAAGAACAAAGAAGCCTCAAAAATTGTAATTCAGGAGGTTTCGCATTAGAACCTTCATTAAAACTCTGTGGTTAAATGAGAATAAATGCTTGAATATATCACCAATCCATATACATTCTACAGTGAAATTATACTGTATGTAAAACAAAATGAGGTGTTATCTAGAAAGCAACAAAGAAATAGCCTTATCTTCATAGCAACAAAATTATCAAGAAAATTGTATTTAAATCATGAATAAACTTTATATAAGTACTTATCCTGTTTTAAAAAGCTTTGTACTACTTGCAGTGCTATCTTGCAAGAGTTAATTCTGTATAACTATTTAGCATACTCTTGATCAGCCAGTCTTTGGTTATCTGCTCATTCGAAGAAAATCCAACAGTAAGTTATTAGTATAAATGGAGATACTATCGCCATTTATATAAAAAAATGATATAAATATACATTTCCAAGACTTATCTTCGTAAATATAAAAAATGGCACTTCTTTTCTACTCGAAGGCAATTAGGCATTATTAATTCCCCAGCTTAGCTAACACGGTATTTAAAAAAAAAAACAAAAAAACACAACAGCAAAACATACTCCTGTAGCATGGAAAAACTGTTGCATAAACCAAAAAAAATCTGATTTATATAGACTTATACTTTCCATTGATCAATTGGATAACTCAAAGTGCTCAAGAGAAATGCCATTACTTCCAAACTATTTCAAAGACAGGAAACACCTCTTTACTTATCTTACACATTGTAATTGTGGTGTTTCCTCATCATATTCTTAGATGGTTTCTCGCAGAATAAAAATGCACAGGTTCTGGTTTTAACACTCTAACGTTCACTGGAAGAATTACAGAAGGAACGTCCCATATAACACCATCCAGGGAAACGCATATTCTTGGGTCACGCAGCAGTTGGAACAACAGTCTGGTACCGATCAAAGTGGGTGAGACACAGATGGGTTGGCCTGGTCCAGGCTCCAAATGTATCTCTAGCAACCAAAGCAATGTCTGCTAACACACCGAAACCGAAGCCAGCATTTCAAGGTACCAATTTAGGAAGCTACCAGTGACTCGTTTATGTGATTTACCATGTGAATAAAAGAAACTACAACAAGCATTCTGAAATCAACCTTTTCTTTCACCAAAGTTTTCAAACACTCTTTTGAGAATCTAAAAGATTTTATCATTAGGGAAGGAACCTTTTAATAAAAACCGGAATTTTTTATTGGAATTTTTTTTTCCTGAAAACAGATACACATTATCTTTGATAGTTGGCAGGGAAATGCATAAAAGCATGTAAGAAGCAATTCAGGGACTTCTTAGATGCTTCCAAGAAGGAAAGGCCTCTCTAACCCCAAAAGTCTCCATGCGTTCTCTCTGGAGGTAGGAGACAACCTCTAGTCAAATAACATCTGAATCATTTAAGAGAAACCTCATCTTCTATCTTTCATACTAAAGGGCTAATTCAGTCCCTACTTCATTCAACTAAGTACCATTTGTGTTTTTCTGTAGTGTACGGGTGTTGTATCAACTTTTTCCACCTACAGAATCAAAATAAATGCCCACATTTTTCAACCCTATGTCAACAAATAAATAAACTACAATTAATGACTTGGCACTTCTTTATCGGAAGAAAAAATGCTCAATTCTATTAGAACTATCCTATAGCTTTATTAATGAAGACAAAAGTAAACTAATGCATCTTCATTATTTCAATTTCTTTTATAAAGAACTGCAATAGTTATAAACATATACATAATATGTGCCTCACCTGCAATCCAAGGGCTAATTCCCTCCTGAATCGCTTTATGAGATTTTTCAATAGGATCTACATAACCTGAGTGTTCTGATTGTCAATTTTCAAGTCCACTTTCCAAACTTGCTACCTGCAACAGTTCTGTTAGGCACTTCTTTCCTTCTCTGTCTTCTTGGAAGGTAGTTAAATCATAAAACTTAACTTGTGAGTAGTCTTGCTTATCCTTCAATATCATTACTTGTGTTTTGCGCATTGCTGGCTTTGCAAAAGCAGATGTACAAAGAATCAGCACAGTTTTGCTGATAGTCCTGGGCAAAAATGTTCCTGATTTGTTTGCTCTGATTTAGAAATTATGGACACTTGATTCAAAAAAGATTGTTCATTTCTATAACTTCAGTTATTTATCTCTGAGGTCTGACATGCTTGCTAAGCATAAAACAAACCTGTGTAGTCTGATTTTAAGTCTTTTGACAACTCTGTGTACAATCTGTTATCCCTAATGTCTGTGTAAATTGTAGCTCTGGTAACACAAAACTCTATCCTAAGAGTTACAGAATCACAGGTCTCATTAGCCAGTTGCCACTCTGTCACATGTTTTGAACCTTACTGAAACAAAGTATTTATATTTTTTCCAAGTGATCTAAATTCCCAAGTATGCCAGAAGCTTTTCTAGGTATATTTCCCACAACTTTACTGTTTTCAGCTATATCCTTCAAAGCCTAACTGGTGCTTCTCTTTCTGTAACTCTCTATCTCCCTTCCATGTTACATGAGCTGCTAGCTTATATTCACAAAAATAAAGAATAGACATTAGCCTTCCAAAAAATTACACACCATTACTTTTTGGATTTTTAAAAGCAGTTAATAAAAGCACCTAGAGAAATAATTGATCAGATATTTACAAAATAACATCAGTTTTATTTTGAAAGAGAAATACAAGAAACGTTAATGAACTTGCTTTACGAGCTTACTTTTGCTTTTACTTCAGCAATATCGTGTCTGTTCAAGAAGTCCAACTTCCCCATATTCGTTCCCTTCTCTTCAGTAAAGCTATCAGTTATCTGCACATCACCAGCATCCAATCCTAATTGCAAACAAATGTACAAGTAATAAATGATTATGAATTTTTCATTTGTCTCCAAGCAACAAAATACATTCCATTTGGTAAGTCTGAGCTCTAGTTTTCTACCTGCAAAGTAAGGAGCTGTAAATCTTTCCATTTGAGCACATCCTTCCCTGGGTGGCACAGACTTGAAATTTTAAGATTTTTTGAAAACATACATTACATAGATTTACTAGAAATCACGGTGAGATCATCTTGCATATAAGAACTGCAAGCCAATGCTACAACTCTCAGTGATGCCTTACTAATCATCACAAGTCAAAAAAAAGGTATTGGACTGCAAGACGATACAAATAAAAAATCACTCACCTCTTCCTACAGAGTCAATGAAACTAGCCTTGTAATTTAAACAAATGAGTAGATATTACATAGATATATCACTAAGTACAGGCAGCATATATCTGAAAGGACAGTTTACAGTTTTAAAAATCCTACCTATTGTTGCAGCTCTTCTTCCTTTCTCCTGAGCCAACTTACGAACCTGTTTTTTCAGGTCAATTCTTTCCTCTTCTAGTCTTTCAATCTGCATGTTATTATTTAGACATCAGTATTTCACTTTGTTCAAATATATTTTTATTATGTCACTTTTACTAACAAAAAAAAAACAGACTGGTCACTTGCCTCTTGCAAAAGAATGTGGTTTTCAGCTCTATATTGCTGCTGCTTCAGTGCCTTGCTGTTTCTGAATTCATTTAAATCAATCATTGTGTTTGGCTCAAGACCTGAAACACAGTATATGCTGTATAATTATTCATTAAGAAGGCACATTAATGTTAGTAACAATTAGAATACAGTGAATTTAAATAAGAACGTAACTAGTCAAGTATAATTATACAAATGCTGATAGTTCATAGAACCATAGAATGGCCTAGGCTGGAAGGGACCTTAGAGATCATCTAGTCCAACCTCCCTGTCATGGGCAGAGACGCCACCTCTCGACTAGACCAGGACACACATGGGGTCTGAGCGGGAATCGAACCCACAATCTTGGTGTTGTCATTGTTGTCAGCATCGCACTCAATCCACTGAGCTAAACGGTCCCCCCAAAATAATTGGCTCCCCATCGGGGAATCGAACCCCGGTCTCCCGTGTGACAGGCGGGGATACTCACCACTATACAAACGAGGAAAAAAAAAGGGCTCGTCCGGGAGTTGAACCTGGGACCTCTCGCACCCAAAGCGAGAATCATAACCCTAGACCAACGAGCCGGGGCTAAGCATCTCTATATATGTACACACATCTTATGCTCAATGTAATAACACCAGAAGAAAGCACAATTTTATTTCCATTACTCAAAAACCAAAATGCAATAAAATGTCACCTAACATTACTGTTTAGATACTTCTATGTAAAAATAAGCCTGTCCAAAGTTTTCTCTGTGTTTTGCAATCCAGCATTATGAATGCAGTATGTTACAGTCTCCAAACACCATCTTATGAAATTATTTAAGCAGTATACAGTCAAAGAGAAATCAAAACCAAAAAAAGCACTACAAAATCTATTCTCTTACTTTCTTCACTCGAAGCAACTGGTAAGTCAAGTTTGATCACGTACATTCATCCAGTTTGTCCTAACTAACTAAAACCACTTGCAAATACTAACAGAACATATCAAATTATTTTCAAGTAGTTAGTAAAGATCTTCATGATACAATGCTATTCCAATTTTTACACAACAAGTAATTGAAAATATAATAGATAGCATACCTAAGCGCTCTCGGAGTTCTTCATTTTCATCAAGAAAATCATTTATTTTAAGTTCAAGTTTATTGACTTCTTTAATTAAAGTTTCAATCTCATGATCTCTTACTTCGAGTTGCTTTTTTAAATCTTTTATTTCAGCAACGGCCTCTTCCAAACCATATATTCCCTTGATGTCCAAATGGAAAGCAAAAAAAAAAAACAAAAAAAAAAAAACGAAAACAACCAACAGATGTAAGAAAAGAAATTATCAATCTATTTTTCATCATTACAGAGATAAGAAAAATCTTCTGCACTATGCATAGTGAAAGAAAGTTACTGAGTAAGAAGTAGATCCTTCAAATCTTTCCACTACAGAGGACTCTCTGCATATTTCAATGCCGAGTCCTCTTACTACACGATCATTCTAAGAATCATATCCTGACTGGTCAATTAATGTTCAATGGACTTCAGAAGCCCACATGGGGATGTTAAAACTGACAACTTGCAAAAATTGCTACGTATGGCTAACATACTGCATGCAGTCAGTGACCACTACATGTTACTATGAAAGAAAAAAAACAACCATAAAACCAGCATCAGAAGTCATTAATTTCTAATAGGATGACAGTAAAAAAAAAAAAGGAAAGATTAAATGATCTCCTAAAAATATGATGGAATAACCTGTCCACTCTTACAGATTTTTTACCAGTTCATAGTCTCTCATTCGTTTCAGAGCCTCAGCAAGCTCTTTGTCCTTTTCTCTAGCATCCGCTTCTGCTAATTCTGCTGATTTCTCAGCCTCCTTAGTTCTCTTTTCTAGCATTTTTAACTTTTCTTGCATATCCCCAATATGATTCCGTTGAGCAAGAGATGAGTGACCTGAAAGAAAAACATTGATCCAGTTACAACTAGGAATTCTCGCCATCAGCCATCACGCAAGAAAGAAACACCTTGGATGATGTTATAAAGGAGATTTTCTTTTTCTCTTTTTTTTTTTGCTCTTTTTAACTGAGTAATTACAAAAGACTACATGAGACTTCATGTACTTTGAACCACATGCTACTACTCATTGGCAATTCTTCATAAAGCTGAGACCTTATATGTTATATTCTTTTACAGACCAAGTACAGTTTTATTAAGCACGGTATTGTCCATCCACTGAAGTACTGTTAATAAATTTAAACTCTTCACAAATGTTTAATAAATGCAAATGATCAAAAAAAAGGATTAGTATTATTCAAATACTGCAAATGTTTTTCTGTACTTCTAGAGAATAAAGAATGCACAGTAAGTTTGTCGTTTCTTATTTTCCTCTCTATAAGCAATAAAATAAAATTGTCATGTTACCTCTATCTTTTTGGAGATCATTTTTTAATTCCTCAATGAGAAATGCATTTTGTTCCATTTCTTTGGTATACTGTTCGACTTGCTCAGTAAGCAATCTTATCTGAGCATCTCGCTCTTGCACACCCTACACACACAAAAAAAGAAACTCCATTAAATAATTCTTCTCTTCTGACAAGCAAGCTACCAATATAGAACACCACACAGTAAATGAAAGACTTAAAAATAGCTAATACAAAACAATTCATAAAACATCAAATATACTGTACTTACAAGATGGAGTTCAGATATAACCTAGAAGTTGGGTATATAAAGGCAAAGCAGGAAAAATAAAAAAAGAGTAAAAGGAAAGCATTCAAACACACAAAAAATAAAAGCATTTTAGTATATCAATTTTAAATGGAACAGTTCTCTATGAACTAGCCAATGGATGATGAAAAGTTTCAGATAGCACACATTTCTCACAGCTTCCTCACAAACAACTCAGAAACACAAACTCAAGATTGGGAGGACTAACAAATCCATCAAACAAGACACTTGCATTAGAGGCTGCCATTCAGCCAGTCATCTACCTTTTAAAAATTCGTATCACAACTTGTTTTTTGCATGCATATACATCCATAAGTGTACACATAGCCTCTGAAAGTGACCTCTGGTTAAATTATACTATTTCTATGCTTATATATGAACTTTAGAAATACCATGGAGTGCTTATGGTTGTTTCTTCTGTAATGAATGAAAAAAAGAGGGAAAAAGATAAAAAAGAGACTGGAAAAAAGTTATAAAAAACAATTATTATGTCAAAATCTTACTTTTTATCAACTTTATAGCGATGTTAGTTTATACCAATGTTATGAAAAACGGAAGCTCGGGCTTTCTTAGAGGACAAATACAACCACATTTCATATCTAAAGGTAAGGAGCTGAGCAAAGTTGTAAAGAGCTAAACATAACCCTTTAGAATGTAAACATAAACTGAACCATAACAAGCTCAGTCCATTTGAGTTAAAACACAGCATAGTAACTTGATTTGATTTTTAAGTGTCTGCTTAAAAATTACGCTTCTTTCCACAAGGATGTTTAAAATGTCATGCTAACAATGGTCATCCATAAAAGCAATCTCTACAACCACCTAATTAGCTAAAACCAGACTCTGCAATGGCTTATCAAAGTTACTTCCAGCTGCCTTCCTCTTCTGATCATCAGAAGCTGGTTTGTGCCTGTCGTTTTTCCTCCCAAGAAGCTTTCTGTTCCTAGTTTTAGCAGACTCTGCAAATATGTGCCTCGGTTTAGAAGACAGGGGAAACCAAAGCC
>NW_009717238.1:10301-13087 GCF_000703405.1 Apaloderma vittatum | reverse complement strand
GGGATATCTGCCAGGCAGAGAGGGACCTGGGGGTGCTGATGGACAGCCGGCTGAGCATGAGCCAGCAGTGTGCCTGGGTGGCCAAGAAGACCAATGGCATCCTGGCTTGTATTAGGAATCGCGTGGCCAGTAGGACCACGGTAGTGATTGTGCCCCTGTACTCGGCACTCGTGAGACCACACCTCGAGTTCTGTGTGCAGTTTTGGGCTCCACCGTGCAGGAAGGACATCGAGGTGCTGGAGAAGGTGCAGAGAAGGGCAACCAGAATGACGAAGGGACTAGAGGGTAAGTCTTACGAAGAGAGGCTTAGGGAGCGGGGGCTGTTCAGCCTGGAGAGGAGGAGGCTGAGAGGAGACCTTATTGGTCTCCACAACTCTCTGAAAGGCAGCTCTAGTGAGACGGGTGTTGGCCTTTTCTCCCTCGTGAATAGGGATAGGACAAGAGGGAACAGGTTCAAGTTGCGCCAGGGGAAGTTTAGATTGGATATTAGGAAAAACTTCTTCACTGAAAGGGTGGCGGGGCATTGGTATGGGTTGCTGAGGGAGGTGGTGGAGTCACCATCCCTGGACGTGTTTAAGAAACGGCTGAGAAACTTCAGGAGATGGTTTAGTGTTAGGGTGGTGTAGGGCTGTGGGTTGGATTTCATGACCTTAAGGTCCTTTCCAACCTTGAAGTTTCTATGATTCTATGATTCTATGATCTAAACCTGCTTTCTATTGTAAAGAGATTTAATGCATGTTTCTAGAAGGTTCCTGAACATGCAGCATTTTCAGATGTTTTCTGCAATTACAAAGGCCAGGGAAATTAAGACGACTTTACAAGACCTTCATTAGAAATGTACAGCCAATGAGACCACGGTACACTGCAGGCTTTTTGATAAAATGAAAAATCTAGCAAGAAGTTTGTTTAAATGATAACATTTTTGGACATTCATGCAGTGTTAAGTGTTACATGAATTTGCAAGGTCTGGAGGAGACAGGAAACATATCAATATTAAAAACGCAGAAAAAACCTGCAGAATGAAAAAATCATGCTATTACTGGAGCCAAGGAGATCCAACATTATTTCTGAATCAACTTAGGTGAATGTTGTAGTTTCAATTTACATGGCTACAAACAATTTTATAAGCAAATATAATTGGATAAATGACCATGAAGGCATATGTATGGGGTTTTTTAAATCTAGAATGCGTAGACTGGAAGATTGTAGTCACTGGAAAATACATGTTTGTGAGTTCATTTCAGAAAATTTAACACCCAGGCCACAAGGGACCAACAGGTTCATTTAACTTGTCTCCAGACCTCCTAAGGCTCTTTTGCACAAATACATTATTTTTATGGATAAACTGTTATGACAGATATGTAATGGTACTAGGCTACTCTCAATATCTAAGAACTTTTGTCTGGTTTAGATGCTCATTTATGTATCAAAAAGAGATAGCAAAATGTTTTGGCTTTTTTTTTTTAATAAATGAACCTAAAAAATAAGGACAAGCTACAACAGGTGTTTAGCAAAGCTTAAAAAAAATTGCAATATTTTTTTTCTTAAACTTCCCATATACTCAGTTGTTAGGCCCTCTAGTAATTTTGATGTTGTAACATTGGAGACAAAAATCCACATCATCAGCCTTATTTACCGCTGGTTGGTTTCATTGCCAAATGCTACTTTGAACATCTACAACATGTTGCCAGTCAGCAAAATGGAAAGCCCAAACACTGGGGTTGCACTGACCTGCCGCACTACCTTGTCTAAATTATTTATGCCACATCTGCTTCACCACAGGAAATCATTTGCTGTATTGAGCACCAACAAGCAGCTATGACCAAGGGTAGCCCATCACCACGTCAGAATGCCACAGCCAAGGAAAGACAACAATGAGAGGGGAAGGCAGGGTTTTGTAGAATCATAGAATCACAGAATGTTAGAGAAGGATAGAAGAGACTTCTAGAGATCATCTAGTCCAACCCCCCTGCCAGAGCAGGATCCCCTGGGGCAGCCACACAGGAACGCGTCCAGGTGGTGTTTGCAAGTCGCCAGAGAAGGAGACTCCACAACCTCTCTGGGCAGCCTGTGCCAGGGCTCTGTCACCCTCACAGTAAAGAAGTTTCTCCTCATGTTGAGGTGGAACTTCCTATGTTCTAACTTAAACTCATTATTTCTTGTTCTAATGCTGGGCACCACTGAGAAGAGATCGACCTCTTCCCCTTGACACCCACCCCTCAGATATTTATATATGTTAGTAAGATCCCCTCTCAGCCTTCTCCTTTCAAGGCTAAACAGCCTCAGTTATAGAAGACACCAAGGACTTCTCTCTGCTTCAGGTGCCTCCTGGCCCTCACAGCACAAGGATTCATGCAGCTGGAAGTGAAAAATTCAATTTATCATGAGGCTACAGTACATGATCCCTTTCACCTGAGGAACAACCTAGAAAAAAGTCTGTTATAGGTCTCTTCATTGTTCCCCTTGCCTGAAACCTTCATGAGAGGAATGTTCTCTGCCAAGCTGTTATAAGACTTTTAACTAATTACAGTTCAATTCTATTTCCATTAACTGCAAAGAAAACAGAATCAGCCCCTCAAGGTTTGGAAAGTTCTTTGAAAGCCTTGAAAGAAAGAAGTTGCAGAAGTGTGAAACAGCATTTTTGCTCCTGAACAATGCATCTGCTCCTGTAGCATCTTTCTCAACCGATATCATAATCCATTTTGTGACATCACAGTTGTTTGCCATGGAAAAGTTCATGAAATTCTCTCATAAGGGTTTGATAGAAGGATCACTTTGTGTAGGGA
>NW_009717238.1:0-10285 GCF_000703405.1 Apaloderma vittatum | reverse complement strand
GCAGCATAGATTTTTAAACAATGAATGTATATTCATCATTATGTTCTATATAAGGAAAAAAAGAAAGAAAGAAGAAATGTGCATGCAGATTTAATTTTTCAGTAAGTGTTTTCTCAGCTGTTACCATGAGATAATAGTAAAGGGTTTAATTTGTGCAAAATATTTGTATCTACTTGGGCTGATTTTTTTTCTGTTATTGTGGATTGTTAAGTATTATTAATTTTTCATTATAAATCTAAGCCACTTTTAGCAAAGTAAGACAGGGGAAGTAGACCTGGTCAAAAGAAACGAAACACCACCCTGGGGACAGAAATGACTAAATAAAGAAATTATTAAACATAACCTTGCACCAGCAAGCTGATGTTCTGCACACACCAGTAAACTCCTTGAAACTATGAGACTGTTACAGATAACAGCACACCAAAAAAATGAATTGTATCATGGCTTTGTTTATTAGATCTATACAATTTGTTTAAACTACACTACTTCCAAGAAAAAAAAAAAGAGCAAATGAAACTCAGAAAGCAGGGTTCCCTAAACACACAGATAAATTGAGAAATCCTGTATGCTAAATACCAACTCAAGATGTTTTCCCTTGTAAACCTTTTACCTTTGCTAAAAATATTATGCCCAAATAATTACAAATCTTCTTAAAAGCTAAAAATGTTTCTGTTGTATTTATTCCCACAATGAAAACCCGTCTTTGCATATATCTTTTATAAATCTATCGTGCATTTACCATCATTACTGTATGGTACTGTATGGTATTTTCAGCAGTGCATGATAAATTATAGGATAACAGATTTATGTTTCAAATCTCCAAAGATTCCTCCACACATTTAATGGAAGAGTTCCTAGTATTTAATTTTATGTATATTGACAAATCTGCACAAGTAGGTGGCTTAATTTTGTCAAAACATAAGACAAAGCAGTTTGTATTTTAATCCAATCCTAAAACATCTATATATTTATAGAACATAAAAATCCAAAGAAAAAATTTAAATAGTTTTGTTTTCTCTACTCTGATTACTCTGATATGAAATGTGTGTGCAGAGCCTTGGGAGAGAAACCAGCAGAATTGTCTTTGAGCAGAAATATAAATTCCACTAATTCCTACCTTCCAGTGCTGACAGTTGCTGTTCAGCTTCCAGATACAATTGTGAAAAGATTGGTCTGGGAACTAAGTTGTTTGAGCGGAGAGAGGCCTCAATAGAATTATGCAACACTTCTTCAAATCGTGTTGTCTTGAGCTGACCAGCGTAAGAATTTCCCATCTCTTCAAGGAAAAAAAAAAAAAGACAAGAGGAAAAAAAATAATTCAGTTTTAGCACTCAGAACTCAATCAGTGCATGTTGATGTCAGACTACAACATTTCTCATGAAAGAGAGAAGCTTCATTGTCTACAAAGAAAGGCAAATGAAAAGAACATTGACTGCTGCAGTCCCTGAGCAGATCCTGCTGGTAAATAACAGGAAGTTATCTAAAAGTAACAGCTTTCCGTAATTCGGCAGAAAGGCAGCAAGCTTTGACACCTTCTTGAAGATGTGGCTAGAAATCCGATTTGAGTAATTCCTCGGTTTATACAGCAACTGAGGGGATGCTTTTGCAATAGTCAGCAATCTCATCTGTTAAACAGCTTTTCTGTTTTACATGATTGGAACAGAATAAAGGTTAAAGGATCTGGGGCATAGCACAGTTTTGTGCATTTATATTTGCATGGCCCATCGTGGCTGAAAACTCACGGCTAAAGCAGTACAACCTATCTTTTAAAGGTGCTGCATCACAGATAACGTAATGTTGCTGTAACTCGGATACTTTGAAATATAATGGCTTCCTTCGCACCTTAAGCAGTCTTTTTCCTGTAAACAGCCATTTTCATTTTTTTTATTTTTAGAATGATACATTATCCATTATCTCTTTGATTTTGCATTTAATTATTAGGAACCTATTGTGAGTGAAAGCGCGTAATTTACTTATTCTCTCACGCAGGAGTCAGCCTATTCCAGCTGAATATCCCACGATTTAACTGCCGCCTGCTCTCCACAGTGAACACAATGAACTGGAATAACCAAAAGCCATGTCAGCTTTCTTTTCCTATTACAAAGTAGCTCTTGCCCTGGGCCCCATGTCCTTTCCCTCCTCAAGTAACTGTGAATAGAAAGCATGAAATGCTTCCTGTTTGTGGCAGTAATTCCCAAACACTGAACAGCCCCTCCTCAGCACCAGGCACTGCTTGGGAAATGAGCCTGTTGGGAAGCTCCCGCAGGAACCAGTCGAGCAAAAGAAAAAGCTACTGTGAAACCACGCACTGCTCTTGATGGAAAAAGGGGTTAGAAAGGAACAACGTACAAAGTCGATGATTTGGATGTCTTTGTACGACTTTGAAAAGCATATTTTACATATATAGTCATATCTTTGTATACTTGTTTGCATCACGTTAACTATATATAGTAAATACTATATAATATAGCATATTGATATTAGATGTAGTAGTATTAAAAGCACAATAAGAATGATTAAAAAAACACGAGCAGCCTTTAAGAACATGATCTAGATTAAGCAGGCACTACTGACAAAATATCCATGTGTGTACACAAAAATCCAACAGCAAAGTTGCAGTGAGCAGCACTGGCGCATCCCTTTAGTGAAAAGTAAAGGGGAAGATGCAAAACCTGTTAGAGGTGTTCAGTGCCAACATGGAACTGAGGATGCATCTTCTCTTTCGACACAAAAAGCAGATTACGGTGCCCTTTCAGCCTTGACAGGAACCTTCTGGCTCCTCCTGTTTTAGTTACTGCTTCACCTACACCCCGCCCAGCTGAAGGCAACGAGGAAAAAAGCCTGACACCTCAGAGGTCAAGCTCTGAAATGAATTGCACTAAATGCTGTTTCTACACAAAAGCACTAGAACATGTTTAGGTGTAATTCTAATGGGTTTTTCTACCATTATATTACTGTCAGGGAACCTGATAACTCTTTATCTTAGTTACATTGATGCTTTATGTTTAATGTAACAATTATCAAGACACCTGAATGATACTTAATTAGTTCTTTGTTCTTTTAAATTCTTTCCCTTATTATGAACTCGTATTTTCTTTTGTTAGATTGGAGACATCTGTGGGTTCAGGGACCAACCACGTTTTCAGGGGCAGGCATAATATGGTTGTACATGAGTGTTCAACCCAGTCTTGAAAGTCTGGACTAAAGAGAAATAGAAATGCATGAACATGCTCTCAGCATGTTAACAATCAGTTACACCTTCAGGAATGGAAACAGCATTCAGCTATTCCACACAAGACTGCTTTATTTAAATACAGAACTAAACCATGAAGAATTCATCTAACATGCAAGTTAGATGAATTTAACTACATTTAACATGTAGTTAAAAAAAGCCACCACTTACACAGCACAAAGAGAACATCCAAAATTTTGATCGCAGTGGGAGAAGCTTGTCTTACAAAGCATTGGATTCTAAACGTGACCATGCAAAGCAGACTGATTTACCTGATTGTCAAACTTATTTGCTTCTTGAAAAGCATCATTAAAGCACATGAAAAATAGGAAGTGTTTTTAATTCATCCAGAGTAAGACAGAACATTCTGAGACAACTCAAAAGCATTACCAGACGAATAGGCAAACAGACTGCTTTATGCAATACTTGCTTGACTGATTGCTCTCTGGATCTAATTGTGATGACTGAGAAAACACTGTAATATTTCTGTTTATAAACTGTATTCCATAGACACAGTCAGCTCTTGCAGGACATCATTATTAGGAACAAAAATACATACTATTTACAGGGATTTAGTATACTTGCTCAGGATTTATAGAGCCCACTAGTGGACATAATAAAACCCCTCTATTTAACCCTGAGGGTGGCAGAAACCAGCATCTTATCAGTGCAATGTTACAGATAAGGAATCAGCTACGACTGAGTTATTTGTGCAATGGGTAGGTCCTGGAAACACAAGCTTTTTGCTTGTGAACATTTTTGTTATGTGAATGAGTTTGTCAAATGAAACAAAAATATGCTTTCTGGTTTTGTACACCTGGTAAGCTCTCATGTACCTGTGGGATCTTAAAATCACAATGCCAAACGTAACCATAAAACCAGAAATATGCTTTCAAAGTCGCAGTAAGGATTTTATAGCCATTTTTCATCACCAAACACACACCACTGAAATCAGAAAATGGGCATTGCAGGAGACTTTTTACCAGCATTGGCCTTTGCCGGTCGGAGTCCTGGTGACTCTCAGTTGCAGAAGAATCTGCTTCTTTTCCAGGCTACATAATTCTGTGATTCTATCATTCTATGAAGCAAGCAAGGGAGAACATGTTTCCCACTAACTCTATAATGGTTGTCATCTCCTCTTTTCTTTAAAGCTGCCCAGACTGTGGTACCCGACTTGTCGATTGCTGACTTTGTGGCATCAGGAAGCGAAGACTTCGAGTCCTATTTTGCTGCTTCAATGAACTCAGCATTCCCAGTCCAGATTTATGTCTCTCCTGGACACAAGTGGGTGGCACAGGCTAAACTTTCAAATGCTTGTGAAATTCCAAGCCAGGAACATAGACGGTGACCAGGTCTATCAAAAAAAAAAAAAAAAAAAGCAAACCACACTGACACAGGAGGAGACCCTCGACCCCAACTACTGATCAGTCAAAGGGCACGTCCCTACCACACTGTCAGTTTCCATGGAGAGCATGCAGAGAAAAATATTTGCCAATACAAAGGGAAGAAAAAAGGGAAAGACTTGGACCTGGAAGAGCTGCTTAAAACTATGATGAAAAGAAAAAAGCCACTCCGAGGAACTTCGGAGCCTAGGAAACGATTGTGGATACAAATGAAGCAGGTCAGGCGGATGTCTTAGAAACCCATAGATAACGCTGCCAAAGAGAGATGCCAAGTCCAGGCATCTGAAAATGAGAGTAGAAGTGCATTAGTCACTGCAGAGAACAGCCCTCAAATTCAAATGTGACCAGGAAAAACAGGGATCTTAAGGGTTAACATCTGACATGTAGAGGGTCAGCTTCAAGTTCAACTGCAGCTGAAGGTTTTGAAGAAAACCTTCTACTATGAGCTTGCACTCCAGCTGCTGTGACTGAGAAAAGACGTTCCCTCTCGGCCGTGAGGCCAGTATGTGCCCCGAGACCTGTGACCGGGACTGGTCACAATAACGCAGAGCGACGGCCGGGAGCAGGAGGACGCCTTTAGGTGTTTAAGGAGAGGCTGGATGTGGCACTTAGTGCCGCGGTCTGGCCGATGTGGTGGTGTTGGGTCATAGGCTGGACTTGATGATCTCAGAGGGCTTTTCCAGCCTCAATAACTCTGTGATTCTGTGATTCTGTGATGCTGTGATACTGTGACACACGGCCCCATCACCCAGATCTCGAAGGGAGTTCTTTCGCACAGGGAGACAAAGCTGGTGACACACCAGTGGCTTTTTAGTTGCAGTTGTCTGTGATAAAGATCAGTGAGGAGTTTCTGAAAAGACTCAAGATCTAGCACAGCGATTCTGGATAAAATTTCTCCTAAACTTAGGACAGCCTGGCCATCCGAAGGAAAGCTACACGCTTTAGAATGTGGAAATTAATCCAGGGCTTTTGACAGCTCCTATTGAAGTAGACTGATAAAGAAAAGTCTGCCGTCAGCAGAAACCAAGTAAAGTAAAGAATATATGTGGGCTGTGCTAAGAAGGCTTGAAAAAACAGTCAAGGGATCCACGTGGGAAATTAGGCAGACACAATAACTAAAAAACTCAATCTTAGATAGGATTTACAAGTTATTAGAGGAGGAAAAGTTCCATATTGAGTTGCAAATTTTTTGCATCATAAAATATAGTTGACATTGCTACTTTGATACATTAATCCTTCCAGCAAAACAGTATAGCAATTTAGGTAGACACCTTTCATACTGTCGAAATGGCCTAACAGAGTAATTTCTATTGTATCACTTCTAAGAGGAGAATGCTAAATTGTTTCCAAGCTCCTTGTTTTTCCAAAATAATGTTATCGCTATGGAAAGTTCATCACTTGCATAAAATGAGGGGGTTTGTTTGAACAAACTATGGGCTTAGGTATCCAAAACATTATCTGTTACATTTTGTCTGGGAGGAGAAAACATTTTTTACTGCAGGTTAACAATTTGTTCACAGATCAGTACCAGAAAATTTGCTACTGGGATCCTTTTGCTATTTTAACACGAGTTAGATCCATCCAGTAATATACAAAATCCATCAATATTTCTAAAGTTTCATAAAACCTCCAGAAATTCTTGAAAACGTGTATTAGAAACAGCAATCTGATTAAGAGGAAGGAAATTCTAGGGGAGAGACTTGTATGCAAATGTAACTATAAGAAGAAAAGGAACTTCGGAGACAGCACAGAAATTATTCTCTTCAATGGTCAGGATACGTAGATTCAGTTCAGGCACAAGTAATCTTGGTTTACTCTTTCATTTCTTGGTTTACTCTTTTATTTCTGTAACTACAGGCAGTGCTTTCTTTAGCTTTGGATTTGGAAGAATAAATTATTTTTAGTCCTGTATTTTAACATTCGTCTTGTGTAAAAGCAATACCGTGTGGTAAATCTATTCCCACGGGTTATAAAAAATTCCTGATTCAGGAGAACTAAAGAGACTCTTACTGATATTAACCCCACACCAGACTCAGCATAGTATTACAGCATGTCTTTACTGCTAGCCTCAAAACAGCATTATTCCAGCCAAAATTCCTTTTGGGAATGGTCACTGGGCCATCCTAACTTTCTGAACTGTGCCTGGGAATTTTTGCAGGGAGTGAGTGCTAGCACCAGAGCCAGGCCAGGACATTACAAAAGAAAAGAGATTTCTGGCACAGAGAAATTTTTCCTGCAACTGTTTAATTTACTAATACAGCTGTAGCTCATATGGGCAAAGACAAACTTGCTCTTTCAGAAAGCAATCTAGTTGTTCATGTACCACAAAATTATCACTTGTAGAAGCAATTTACAGAGCTTTTTATTTGTTGGTGCAAAGCCACCTACAGGCATAGTAAATATGTGGACTGTTGCCAACTTCTGCAAATAACATCAGTTTCTGACAGTCAGATCTGTTTCCTCACAATATTGTGCCAGAATGACTTGGCAGTAGGAGAGAGGAAAAAAAGGCTCAGAAGACTGATGATTATGATTACTGGAGTGTGGGAAACATTTAAATACATTTCCTCAACTGAGATCACTTGCAGACTAACGTTTTACCATTCCTATGCTTTTCATCAAAATCTTCAAACAGGTTTCGGGTTTCTGCTGTTAAGTCTTACTCAGAGAAATTTTAAAGCTCCAAAAGTTGCTGAGAAATGAAATTATGATCATCTGCTCAACTCAACTCTATAGTCCTAATAAGATTAAAATCAGTCACCACTTATGGATCTGCTGATTGAAATACACTTCTTCAGTGATTTATTTCACAGCAATAAAGGTGTCAGATCATTAAAAAGTCTCTAGCTGTTCTGTGTTTCATATATGAACAAAGCTATGGCAGTTCAGTAGACCCCACTGGGCCATTACATTTTAGAGGCAACATAAAATCTTTAACTTAAATCACAGTTACCTCTGCCAGAAATTCCAGCTCCTTTTCTGTTACCAGATCTTAGAACTGATATATCTCCTGTGGAATTATAATAGAAATGTTATCTACAGACCAGAGCAGATTAAAGTTAATGGTTTCCTAATAATGCCACTTTAGAAAACAGGTCATGATTAAACACTGATTAAGGTTGATGACAGGTCACAGAGGACATAATCCTACCATCTTTATACAGCCAAGAGCAATTCTGCTACTGTTTCCATAAAGAGAATACGCTGCAAGAAGGCTACTCAGATCTCTCTTCCTTTTCTTTTGTGTTTTTTTTTAATTTTTATCTGCTGTCTTCCTTCGATTTTGAAACTCAGCCTGACTACAGACATGGGGATTCTCCTGCATCAACGGTGAGATGATTTCTTCTGCTGACTCATGTCTCCAAGCAACAAGATATTGGAACGAGAGCACAGATCAGAAGTGCACTGGGAAAAGCAGGGAGACATCACCAAGCTTTTGGCAACTTTGAATTCCCAGCCATAAAACTTCTATTAATCACTGAAATCAGTTCTCTCACTCACTTCAGAAGTAAGTAACAGGGAGATGTCTTTATTATCAGAGGATTGCTGCAGAGATTAATACGGACGCAGAATCACAGAATTGCCTAGAATGTAAAAGACCTTTGAGATCATCAGGTCCAGTCATTAACTTAACACTGACAAGTCACCTTTGCAATGAAATCAAACATATGCAATTTTCCCCACTTACTGAAAAATCAAGCCCATTTGTTAACTGCCCTCCGTCCCCTCAGAAAAAAACACACAGATCCATATCAAAAGGGATGACTTGAACAAATCAATGTTAAACAACCTCAATAAAAATACTATTAAAAAGCTGTTGCTTTCTTTTTCCTTCAGGGAGGTAATAAAACAAACTATCCAACGGATCATTCTTGATATGAAATTAGTTCACATCCATTTTGGCCACTGCAAAGAGAACTTCTGCTAAAAACAAATAAACCAACACGCATTACTTTTGAGGACAGAGTGTTTATTTTTCAGTGAAAATGCTACAGTTCATGCAGGGAACAGTAGCAAAACCAATATTTTCTACAGAAAAAAAAGGAAAAACAATTTCCTGATGTGTTTAAAAAAAAGTTGTATTTTTTAAACTTCTCATACAAGTTCAACTTTACCCTGAACCAAAAAAAATAAAGCTTGACTAAATACAAAGCCATATAACTTGTGTATCTGGACTAGGGCATGCTGACAATTTAGTGACAAGGAATCTAAGCTGTGACAGCCCATATTGTAGTTTTCTAGGAAAGAGAAAACTCCAATTGCAACTAGATTCCTTTAATTATTTAAGGATGAAAGGCTCTTTTAGTTTGAAGTCATAGTTTAATCTTCCTTTATGACTACAGAAAACTTAAACTTCTTTCACTCTTTTATATCTACTCTCAAACCAGAACTGAATTTTCTTGAGACATGTAAAGTAATGATTTGTTTAAAAAATGGCACCCTATTTTAGCCTATTGAAGAAGAAAAAATGCCAGACAAAATTGAAATTGGTCATAATAGAAAAGTCTTTGTGAAAAGTCACACATTGGATTACTACTCAAATTTTTAAAAAAATCATAATCACTAACAGGCATAATATCTGATAAAAATCTGTATATGGAAAAAAATTCAGAAGAAACCTAAATTATTCTTTTTATAGATGACTGAACATCTATTATTAACTTGTTTCTTAATTATCATTTTCACTGGGAATGTATTTTCAGACATAATGATAGCACTGATTTTCATTTCCTTTTCTTTTCATAGACAATCATACATGTCATTCTTTAATACCCTGACAACAAGGATCCTCTTTCATAGAAGTAAATGTAGAGCTGGGTGATAGTCCAGTGTTGTAATAATAGTGTAGACTGAGCCTAATATATGATATGGCAATAAATACATTTAGGCAATGGCACTTCATCCTGGAAATGCTTTCACATTCCTCTCTGCAGGAAACAACGTATTCTGATGCAGATGTCTTTGATTTTCCTGCAGGATCTCATAAACTTTGCAGGTGTTATTGGAGAGAAAATACCTTATCAGCAGCTCCCAGCATAGTCTGGCTGCTGTGCTTTACTATTTCTCCAGCCCAGAACCCTGACCCTATGGCTGGTCAGGCAGCTCTGCCTTGGCTCCCACTTGGCTTTTGTGTGTTCCTTTGATCAGCTCCTGGCTTCGGATGAAAGCAATTCTTTTAGAGACCACCTTCAAACTCTCTTAAAAGAAAAAAAAGAAGAATTACATACATAAAACCAACCGAGTTTGTTAAGCAGCAGGAAGAAACCAAGTAGAAGGAGGAGAAAGGGAGGGAAGGAGATGCCACAAATCAATGCTAGGAAGCGATGATCAAAGTGGCGACTGGAAAATTAGTAAAAAATGATCCTTAAGCTGTACAGGTCTAGGTCACTCCCTTTACCAGCTCTGTAACCACAAAGGCTTTCTCACTATTACCCGGGAAAAAGATAGAATTCTGTTTCCAAGAATTCTCCCACACATCTGCTCTGCACCTTTGAGTACAGCAGCACTTGAGATCTTAGAGTACGGCAGTAGGAAGCAGACTGACAAGGCAGGAGGAGAGATTTTATCTTGAAATGCATGTTTTCCAGAGAAAATTCTAAGAAATCAGCACTTGAGAGAATCACAGAATGTTAGGGGTTGGAAGGGACCT
>NW_009717237.1:575-840 GCF_000703405.1 Apaloderma vittatum | reverse complement strand
AAAAACGAGTATCGCGAGAAAGTCACTCACTAAAGGAGAAGCTTGTTAAATAATTTATTGATTTATACAAAGTCTTTCCAACCCGTGTGGAGATATTATTTGATCCCAATGTAAAATCAAGTGTCCATTTTTCTCTCGTGCTTTTTGGGTTACTTTCTCTTTTGATATTATTAAGCATAAAATCCAGAGGCAGGAGAAATCAAACTGCCAAAACACTGAGTAGAGGGAGGGAGTGAAAGAAAAAAAGCCGTTTTTACGCTAGAAA
>NW_009717237.1:264-547 GCF_000703405.1 Apaloderma vittatum | reverse complement strand
CTATATACAAAGTGGCTGAGCTTGGATTTGGCGACCCATACAAAAACGTAACAAAATCTGATTGTTAGGAGCAGGAAATCGGCAAGGAGGCTAAAAGAAAGAGGGGCAAACCTTAAACGGGACACAAAACAAAAACCAAGAAGTTGGGAAAAATCCTCTGAAATTTACATCGATGAGAAGGAAAATAATTTCATAACTTATTCTGTAAAAAATATATACATTTCACATACATCTCAGGCTGTACAACACACCACTTTAAACATCCAGTTACACTCGTCCCGGT
>NW_009717237.1:0-201 GCF_000703405.1 Apaloderma vittatum | reverse complement strand
GTGTCCGAGCTGGTGCTGCAGGGGCTGACAAGCGCCAGGTTCGTGGATTTGTGCTTCTTCAGTAGCCTCGTGATTTTTTCGTCGTCTGAGTTGGGGTCCAGGGGCTTGTTGTACTCGTCATCGTCCTCGTTGTCCGAGCTCTCTTTCAGCTTTTCCGTCTCCGAGTCGTGCTTCTTCTTGGCCGAGGCCATCTCTGCCGCA
>NW_009717236.1:430-903 GCF_000703405.1 Apaloderma vittatum | reverse complement strand
GTGCCTGACGTGCGTGTGACACGCCTGACACGCGTGTGACACGCTTGACGCGCGTGTGAGATGGCTGACGCGTGCGTGATGTGCTTGGGACACGTGTGACGCGCACACAGGGACACGCAGAGTCCAAGCTGGAGCTCTGGCACACGTGTGATGCGCCTGACACGCTTGTGACGTGCCTGACACACACGTGTGAGACACCTGACATGCGTGTGACACGCCTGACACGTGTGTGAGATGCCTGACACATGCGTGATGTGCCTGGGACACGTGTGACACGCTGGTGTGACACGCAGAGTCCAAGCTAGAGCTCTGGGACACGTGTGACGTGCCTGACACGCTTGTGACATGCCTGACACACGTGTGTGACACGCCTGACACGGGTGTGAGACACCTGACACGCATGGGACATGGCTGACACACGCATGATGTGCCCAGGACACTTGTGACCGGCTGGGGTGAGACCAACCGGGGGA
>NW_009717236.1:0-257 GCF_000703405.1 Apaloderma vittatum | reverse complement strand
CGCGTGGGACACGCCTGACACGCATGGGACATGGCTGACACATGCATGATGTGTTTGGGACATGGGTGACACGCCGGTGTGACGCGCACACGGGGACACGCAGAGCCCAAACTGGAGCTCTGGCACACGTGTGACACACCTGACATGTGTGTGATGCACCTGACACGCCTGTGACACGCCTGACAGACACGTGACGTGCCTGACGTGCGTGTGACACGCCTGACACATGCATGATGTATCTGGGACACACTGGTGTG
>NW_009717235.1:694-1071 GCF_000703405.1 Apaloderma vittatum | reverse complement strand
GACCCTTGAACCCCACAGTTGACCCACTAAAACCATCTCGAACCTCTCCCAAAGTCCACAACCCCCCCAAATCCACCTGTGAACCCAACAGTTGCCCCCTCAAACCCACCTCAGGCCTCTCCCCGACCTCGCCGCCCGTCGTCTCCTTCTCGCAGGGCATCAAGCCGGCCAGCTTCGACAAGGTGACCGACCCCGACGTCAAGGAGATCATCGAGGGCTGCATCCGGCAGAACAAAGCCGAGAGGTGGGCGGCGAGCCCTGCCCCTCAAACCCAACTTGAACCTCTTCCAAACCCAAGGATCTTCCAAAATTGAGCCTTGAACCCCATGGTTGACCCCTCAAGCCCAACTTGAACCACTTCCAAACCAAACAATCTT
>NW_009717235.1:0-200 GCF_000703405.1 Apaloderma vittatum | reverse complement strand
GCCGAGGACACGGGGCTGCGGGTGGAGCTGGCGGAGGCGGACGCGGGGGCGGAGTCGTCGCTGGCGCTTCGCCTCTGGGTGGACGACCCCAAGAAGCTCAAGGGGAAGCACAAGGACAACGAGGCCATCGAGTTCAGCTTCGACCTGGAGGCCGACGTCCCCGAGGAGGTGGCCTACGAGATGGTGAGGGCCGGGGTGGG
>NW_009717234.1:1118-2589 GCF_000703405.1 Apaloderma vittatum | reverse complement strand
CCCTTCCAGCCTAGGCTGTTCTAGGATTCTGTGAACACGAGTTTTGGGTTGTGTTTTGGTTTTTATAACCTCGAGCTGTTAAAAATCTACACGCCGGCTTTCATTTCAAACCATTTTCAAGCGAAAAAATGTTGTATTCTTCCATTGGGGCGGGGGAGGAAGGGACATGTTTTGAGGCAGGATAATGGTTTGGGGTTTTTTTATCTTTTCCTTTCTCTCTCAGCTGCCACCCTAACTTTTCTATTGAATTTGAGTGTTGTAAAATCAAGTGGAAAAATGGTTTCACACACCCCCAATAAATCCCTGCTGCAAAAGGCTTAAGCATAGAGTAAGTCCTAATTCTGAGTGCTGAGAGCGGAGTTGAGTACTGGAGCAGATTCAGCTCTCTGGAGTAAGTGACTAAGGAGGAGGGATTCTTGAACTCGGGGAATATGTTGTGTAATAAAATGAAAATCTTTTCAGGGTTATTTCATTTTTTAGCAAAAAAACGGAAGCTTGCAGTGTGTCTACTTTTAATTTGCAGCACGGGAGGAAAAAATGTGATTTCTGGGGAACCTAAACCAAGTGTGTGTTCTGTTATTTTGGTGGATACAAATAGCATCAAGCATGAGGCCAGGATAGGAGAAAAATAGGCAATAAATGGGAGAGGGATTGAGAAAAAGTTAAGGAATCAGGATATTAAAAGTATTCTGAATGTTTTTTAAGCTTTCAAGGAAGACTGAAAAAAGAAGAATCCACTATTTTTCTTAAAAAAACCCACCCAAACCTTGAAGTATTCTTTTTGTAGAGAAACTCCACAAAATGGAAATATCTCCTAGGTTTGTAAGAGACAAATTCTAAAGCTGTGATTAAACCTGTGAAGCCCTGGTCGTTAGTCACTTCTAGGGATTTGGGTTTGTGCCACTGAGCTTCAACCCCTTGTGAGGAAACAGCGGCAGTCATTGCTCTATTAAAAAAAAGGTGCATGTGAGCCTGTTCCTGATTTGCTCATCCTGTGCTGCCGGGATAGAGGGACCTTTTCTGGTCCGAGCCAGCACAGCTCCACTCGGATGGGGTGCATCCGGACAGATGGGACTGCGGGGGGCTTGGGCGAGGGAGGAGCCGATCTCTGGCTTGTGCGTAACACTCCTCTGCGAGCTTGGGTGGTAACTGCGCTGTCAGTAGAAGTGTCGTAATCATAGAGTTGGAAGGGACCTCAAAGATACCCTGTTCCACTCCCCTGGCCTGGGCAGGGACATCTCCCACCAGATCGGGCTGCTCAGGGCTCCATCCAGCCTGGCTGTGGACACCTCCAGGGATGGAGCATCCACAGCCTCCCTGGGCAACCTGTGCCAGCGCCTCAGCACCCTCAGGGTAAGGAACTTCTTCCTTGGATCTAGTCTAAACCTACGCTCTCCCAGCTTCCACCCATTACCCCTCGGCCTATCCCCACAGCCCCTTGTAAAAAGTCCCTCCCTGCCCTCTTTGTGGC
>NW_009717234.1:0-1044 GCF_000703405.1 Apaloderma vittatum | reverse complement strand
CAGAGGGGTCTCCCCCCGCCCCTGAGCATCCTCGGGGCCTCCCCTGGACCCGCTCCAACAGCTCCACGTCCTTCCTGTGCTGAGGAGCCCAGAGCTGCACCCAGAACTGCCAGGGGGTCTCAGCAGAGCGGAGCAGAGGGGCAGGATCCCCTCCCTCGCCCTGCTGGCCACGCTGCTCTGCACGCAGCCCAGGGGGCCGCTGGTTTGCTGGGCTGTCAGTGCACGTTGCTGGCTCATGTCCAGTTTTTCATCCCCAGCACCCCCAAGGCCTTCTCCGCAGGGCTGCTCTCCGTCCCCTCATCCCCAGCCTGGGTTTGGGCTTGGCATCGCCCCAACCCAGGGGCAGGAATGAATTTAGCCTTGCTGAATCAGATATTACGGGTCGTGCTATTGGGCTAATCAGTAATTAGTTCGGTGTCTCTACCCCTTCTCGCAGCTCTGCCAGGCAGAGCACAGGGATGCCACACCGAGAGCTTCAGGCATCCCATCAGGTGGTGTGCCTCCCTGCCGGGAATTATTTGTGCCACACAGCCCTCCTTCTTCCAGCTGGGAATTTCATGTTCTGCTCCATCTTCAGCTCTCTTCTCTAAGGGCTTTGCCATCAGTGCGGGCTTCCAGCCCATGCAGCTGCTGTGGAAGTGCTGCAGCTGCGGAGGGACAAGAGAGACATCTGGAGGTCGGAAAAAAGCACCAAACAGCGAAGGTAGAAGTTGGCAAGAACCCTCAGCGGAGCTCCCGATAGGTGCTAAAGGCTCCAATGTTGGCACCACTTGGCCACCTTAGTTGCTGAACTGGGTGACATCACTAACGATGTTCATCATCCATTATGTCAGAGCTCATTTTTTTTTTAGGAAGCAGAAGTCTGGGAGAGGGAAGTGGAAGACAAAATTCAGCTCCGGTGATGTTCGCTCTGCCTTAGGGCCCTGAAGTTGCGGTTGTGGCGTCAGGTTCTGCTGAAAAGCTGAGACGTGCTTCCCCTGCTGTTGTGGGGTCAGACACCGCCGGGAAAGATCAAAGAATCATAGAACAGTTTCAGTTGGAAGA
>NW_009717233.1:5709-19627 GCF_000703405.1 Apaloderma vittatum | reverse complement strand
CTGCCGCAGCAGTGATGTCTCTCTCTCTGTCTCTCCTCTCTCTGCCCCTCCAGTCCCGACAGACCCCAGAGGGCGAGTTCCTCCCCCTCGATCAGCTAGAGCTGGACGTGGGCTTCAGCACGGGGGCCGACCAGCTCTTCCTCGTGTCCCCCCTCACCATCTGCCACGTGATAGACTCCAAGAGCCCCTTCTACGACCTCTCGCAGCGCAGCATGCAAACGGAGCAGTTTGAGATTGTCGTCATCCTGGAGGGCATCGTGGAAACCACGGGTGAGTAGCAGGAGAGCAAGCGCTCCGTGAAGCAGATGGCAGCCCCGCGGGTCTTCACCATCCACGCTTCGATGCGACGCCGCCATGGCCAAATTTCGCGTTGAGGCGGCCGGAGTCGTTATTTTCCTGCAAAGCGACAAACATCGGAGGGGTTTTTGGCGACGTGTCTGTTACCAAGGTGATGCGCTTCCAAACCTTAGTCGTGGCGGAGTTGGTCGCGCTGTGCTCCCCGCGGCATCAGCAGGCAACATTCAAATATCTTTGATCATTTTTTTCTGGTCCCTACACTGTTTTTTGCGCTGGGCTGCTTTTCCAGCTCCGAGAGCCTCCGGCTGCAGTGATTTAGTGACTCAGCCTGGTGCCCAGGGAGGCTGGGGCAGCAGAGGCGAGTCCTCCTGGGTATTTCAAGAAAAAATACTCCCTGGCATTTCAAGAAAAACTCCCTGGTATTTCAAGAAGAACTCCCTGGCATTAGCAGAGCTGGCTCACATAAGGGTTTCAGGGCAGACATGCAGACCAGAATGCTCCAGGCCACTTGTTTGATTATTTACTTACTATTTATTTATTTATTTCCTAGCAGAACTGTTTCAAAAGAGAAAATGATCCGAGAGAAGATGTTTTATAAATAACTTGTTAGAATTTTGAAACCCAAAGCAGTGCGTTTGTATACTTTTGAGCTGCTTTTTTTTTTTTTTGGTAAATATTTCAGACGTAGAAATTATACACAGAAAAAGAAAAAAAAAGGGAAGGAGGTATTTTCTGAATCTATAAAGCCTAACTTACGTAAGCTTGCAAATTTTGTGACCTAGTTTTTTTAAGATGAGATGAATATTGGGTAAAATAGAGCAAAATGTGCTCCATCTTGATTAAACACAGAGGGATGAAAGGGTTTTAAAGTTAAAAAAATACAAAAAAAACCTTAAAAAATGTGAGTCTATGAGAGAGGAGGCAGGAGAAGAGCCAGAGGGCAGCTGAGCTGGAGGAGAACCAGTACCAGTGACAGCAAGAATATGTTAGGTATGTTATGCATCAAGAAAAATGGGAAAATTTTCATATGAATTGTGTACCTGAATGCCTCTGCTGAGCTAAAAAATGGGTTTAATTCAGAGGTGGCTTTCAGAGAGGTTGAATCCAGCCCTGTGAGGTGTGGAAATTATGTGTTCATAAGCGGTCTTAACTTCATAACAGCCCAGAACAGAAGCAATAGCTTGAAGGCGGTTATGAGAAATACTATAAAATAACTTGGAGCTCGCTTTGTGGGCTGTTCCGTATATAGAGCTGAGAGGAGACTGGGTCTGAGCTTTCCTTCTCCTCCTCGGTGCAGGCCAGGTCTCTGCCCTGGCTGTAGCGCGTCCGCGATGCCACAGGTGCAACACAAGTCTGAAATATCTGCTGGCGTGGAGAACCAGAAATAACTTGCAGTTGTTTAGAAATCAGGGTGCTGTGCTCGGTCAGGTGTAAAAACCATGCTTGGTGGGTTGGGTTTTTTTTCGGTTTTTTGTGGATTGGGGTTTTTTTGCTTGTTTGTTTGTTTTCTTAGAAAGTCAGTGAATAAGTCGCCAGAAAAGGCTTTTTCCAGTGAATTTCGGTTGCATGTGGTGCTGGTGGGTTCCAAAGGGGCTGAGCAAACCCATCGATCTGCCGAGGGTGATGGATATGTGGCCCATGGGAAGTAGGTTGGAGGAAGGTTGAATAAACTGTGGTTGGATTTGCAATCGAGCCGAAGTCGCAGCCGCGAGCGTTTGAAATGGGGACAGATCTGAACCCAGCGGGAGAGGGTTCCTTCTTGTATCTGGACCAGTGGAGCCCAGAAGGACCAGGAGGCTGAGTCACGCGTGGGATGACTTGAGCCACCAGCCCAGCCCCAGGCGATGCTCCCGCTGCCTCCTCGCGTCTCGCTCAGCACACCACTTCCTTCCTGTGGCTGCTCTCTCTGACCTTTTATTTTGAGTTTTGAAGTACAACCTCAATGTTCCATGAATCCTGCCGGGAGCGGGATCTAATTTAATTAAGAGTGAAGCCTGTGCAGATAGGACAGCAGCATCCGGGGAAAAAGTCTCTCGCACAGCCGTGTTCTTAGGACGGATTTCTCTTGCATCCCGGGGTAAAACTGATGTTTGCTGCAGAGCCAAGAACTTTGTACCTTTCAGCCTAGAAAGCTGCTTTTGTGGTGGTTATCCATTACCCTCCTATTCGTTACTGCATCGAAAAGATCATCGTTATTTTGTTATCATTAAATTGAATTGGATTTTGAAACTTGGAAGACTGTGTTTTAATACTAGAACTGAGTGAAAATGGATGAATTTGATGCAGAACATCTCATAGAACAGCGTGAGGTGTCCCTGCCCATGGCAGGGGGTTTGGAACGAGGTGAGCTTTAGGATCTCTTCCAACCCAAACCATGCTGTGATTGCATGAGCTTCCGGCAAACCCCGCCTGTGAACTATTCTTTTGAGTTTAGTGTTCGAATCCGAGCTCTAATGATTCACTCGCCTGTCTTCACTCCCAAGTGGGGAGATGTGGAGGGAGCAGAGCAGCAGTTTTAGGAGGAACTTTCCCCCCATGCTAGATGTCCTCCTTGGCTTCTGTGCCGCCTCTCCTGACTCGACAACCAGTTCTGAGCATCTGAGAAAATAACACGACTTTTGCACATAGCCATTAAGTGATCTTACGATACAATTTTCTAAAGCTGCTCTCTTGGTTTTTTTTTTTATTTTTTTGGGCATTAAATGTACTTGAAGAGCATCAATCCTTGCCCCAGAAATGCAGGAGGTGTGCTGTTTGCTCCCCGCTGCCACGTCCTGACAGAGAACCTCAACAGAGCAGCCCATGCACAAGGCTGCCCCGGATCTCTGCCAACTTGTAGCACATCTAACGGAAAATACTTTGATATTCATCAAAGTTCTTAGATTTGCAGTGTTTAAAGGGGGAGCTGGTGTTTTCAGCCTACGCTCCTGCTTTGTTTTTCAAGTAAATTATGTTCTGTTACTGAAAAGTGCCGTGAGGTCGTGTTCAGGTCTGCAGCATCCTCTGTAAAGAACAGTTACTCACACGAGTCTCCTGTGTCCTGCTGGCCCTGACTTCAAGATGGCAAGCAAATAAGCATTTTTAAAATTTATTATTATTTCCTGGTATACTCTTAGCACTTCTTCTGGTTGTGCTGACGTAGCAGAAGCGGCCTTTAGGCTGGAACTGAAGGAGGTAGAAATACCTGTAACAAAAAACATGCAGGCTTCTGGTTCAACAAAGGAAAAAATAAGAGAGAATTAAAGCGACTGGAAGGATCAGTGGGGTGGATTCAGCGCTCCTGATGTGTTTTGAAATGCTTCAACCCTGAACTATTCCATAACTCATTAGTTTGCTATTTCCCATGCTATTTCAGTTCCAGTCCTCCAGTGTCACCGACTGGTGTGGACCAGGGTGCCAGTGTCTTACCGATTGTAAAAACTATTAGAAGGTGTTTATTCCTCACTAATTTAGCCCTTGTACTTACAGTAAAATAGGGGTTTAGGGGTTCTAATAGAATTTGTTTTGAGTCAGCTCTGTCTTTTGGTTTTTCTTTAGCAGGTGCTCATGAAGCCTTTTTCTTTTTTCCTTTTTTTTTTTTGCTTTAATCAGTTGACTTCTGATATGCAATGTTACAAGGGATTTAGAGAATTAGTAAATATACACAATAAATCTTGTTTTGACTGTCTGCAGGGACAGTAAAGACTTTTTGGAGAAATCTAATGAGTTGTTTAAGCAGGATCTTCTTGCTTATAAATCCCACTTGGCTGATTAAAATCACCATTTCAGATGCCTTCTCTCATTAAATCATATAAAAATGATTTCTCATAGATGCCTCCCAACTTGATTAAGTTAATTTACTGCCTCATCACTGAAATTTTAATTTCTGGAAATATAAACATTTCTTCATGCTTTCCTTACCCTCCTTAATTACAGCTTTTAGGTTGTTTAGATAATAACCCATGGAAAGTGGGAAGGGAACCCAATGCATCCCCGGAGGGATGGAAGCTGGGGATGATCCCGGCGCCAGAGCTTTCCCTGGGAATGCTGGAGGATACTCAGTGCTGGCTCCAGGGTTTGGTTTAGTTTCTTTTTTTGTTGTTGTTAATTATTTTTTCTGAAGTGTCAGTCAGTGAGGGGGAGAATTTTGCAGCTGAGATGCTCAACTGGCTTTTCAGAATCCGAAGATGGTTGTGATTCATAAGGGTAATTGCTAATCATTTGGGATTATTTTTTATATATGTTCAACTCCTCCATTATTATGATAACATATAATTTTGAAGCACACTCCAAGCGTTTATTTTCTAAAGCGATTGTCCTCATTTCACATTGTTGTGATGGAGAATTTGAAGCTCCGTTGTCAGCAAACCTTCCCAGTGGTGCTCATGGGGAAAACCAGTTTCGCTGGGTTCCCCCTCTGGGGCTTTGCATTTAGGAGGATGTAATCTTTTACAATTGCCGTGTTATCCTGAGACTCACCAATAAGCTGCTGAAATAGCTAAAAAAAACCAACAAATTGTTGGTTAATAAGAACATGTAACCTGGCAGCAATGGGATAGGCATCCATTTTCAAAACTCATTATGTGTTATTTTGGAAACCTTTTAACATCATTTTTCTGATTAAAAAAAGCAAGCAGCCTGCCAGGCTTTTTAACTAGATAATAGAAATGGAATCAAAGGCACATTCCACGGCTTTTACTTTTAAAAACATGAATAGCTTGAATTATGAAACTGTGGGTCTCCATAGGAAGGCTTCTCTCAGAAAAAGATACATGGAAATTATTTCAGAGTTGAGACAACTTGAGTGAACAAAGAACTCTAGTACAGATCTGAAAGCTAATGGGATTTAGATAATTTCTAGGGCTATTTAAGAATGTTTTTCGTTTGCATTATTCTCAAGGTTGCTTGGCATCAAAAAAAAAAAAATCCCAGTGCAATTTAGCAGCTTTAAAGGTGAAACAAAATATATTTATTCTGGGCTTTTTTTTTATCTTATCTTTTTCCTTTATCTTTGTCTTTGGATTTAGGGTGTTTTGTGCAGACAAAGTGGTGTGGTCAGAGGACAGAAGAGAGGAAAAATGCTCTGGAGCTGGTGCAGGACCTAACCAGAACCAAAACATTGCATCACTCAATAGTTGGTGGACTTCATAAATTCTGCCTTGTTCATCCTCTCACTCTTCTTTTCCACTTACAGTGGTTCTGGTGACCAGATCTTGCTCTTCCTGCGGTGTCATCAATCTCATCATACTGGTGGGCCTGAAATTCCGATGGAGATGTAGAGTGAGGAGCTCAAGGTCCAGAGCAGACTCTTGCCGGGCGTTGCTCCACCATGGATGGGTCCTTGCTTGCTCTGGGTCTGCCTGGCTGTGGGAGGATGCCATGAGGCTGGTGGGAGCTTGGGTTTGCTAGAGCATGGACCTGCACGGTGTCGTGGACCTATTGATCATGGTCTTTGGCAAGGGGTGAGGAGCGTCCTCACCTGCATGGGTGAGAGCCGACCCTGGGCTCTTGGGGAGCCCAAGCTGGCTTTCACCAGGGATAACTCAATGGCTCATTTTGCTTAGAAATCGTCTCTCTGAACCAATTCTCTGCAAAATATCACAGAATCATGAGTGGCCGAGGTTGGAAGGGACCTCTGGAGGTCATCTGCTCTCACTGCTCAAGCAAGGCCACCTAGACCTGCTTGCCCGGGACCGTGTCCAGATGGCTTTTGAGTATTTCCAAGGGGAGGGACTCATCGCGGTTTTAGTGCCGAGACATCAATAAGGTGTGTGAGATGGGAACACGACAGGAAAAAAACAGTTCAGCAGTTCTCCATAATGACAGTGTTGTGGGGTGGGGTTTTTTTGTTGTTGTTTTGGGGTGAGAGTTTTTTGGTGTTTGGTTGTGTTTTTTTTTAAATAACCTGAATGTGATAAAATAGTCATTTAGAAATCTTTCGGTCTTAGCAGTTCAGCACCTCTTTTTTTTTTTTTTCCCCCCACTGCTGCCATTATATAAAATCCGTTAGTGGAAAAACCAATATTTGCTGGTCGAGCAGGCGAATGCGTTTGTCACTGTCACATGTGCTGCTGTTGGGACCTTGGTGGCCTAGCTTCACTCTGCCCCTCCTGCTGCTGCTCAGGTGCTGCACAGCCAACAAGGGGAAAGAAAAAAAAGGTTTGCTTTTTTTTTTTTTTTAAATGCTGATGCAAAGGTTTAAGGTTCCAGGGGAATGTAGCAGAAGGGTATGGGTTTGTGTGCTGGTTCTGGAGAGAACAGTTCGCCCCATGATGGCAGCGATTCCCCAGAGTACTAAATTCTACTGCAAAAAGCCTTCGTGGCTCCTTAGATACAGGGAGATACAGGAGGGAAAACCGATAGTGGTTTTAATTGGGAGCTCTGCAAGAGCTTCCCTTTCACCACGTGTAACCTGAATAACCGGTGATTCGTGGGAAGTCATGTCTTTGCGAAAAAATACCTGTTCACGCTTAATCAAACAGAATGCATTCTCCTTGAACGAGCTTGCTCATGTGTGCTGGCACAGGCGGACCTTGTACCATCAGTCTGCATGTCTAGTTCAATTTTTTTCATTAATAATTATCGGAGGGCTAAGCATGAGCGAGTAGTCTCCAGGGGAGTGACATGTGCAATCACCCAGAAAACCCAGGAGCACTAGAACTTGATCTCCGATACAAATCCACACCGCTCCTCCGACAAACCCAGCCTGGCTAAGAAGAGGAAAAATATGAATACCTGGGTTGGAAACGTGTGCAAAGCAACGGGTTTGAGGTTTCCCAGGGAGCAAACGAGGTGCGGGGTGCTTTGCCTTCTCGTGCTGCGGTGCTGGGCTGGGAAAGCTTTGCTCCTGCAGGGATGTGGAGATGCTGCCACCTGCTAAATATAAACCAGGGCTGCTCCTCTCTGAGAAATTCACGAACTAGTAAGGTGCTCAAATGGTGCTGTTTCTCACCTGTCAGGTTATTTTTTTTTCCCCCAGTTAATAAGCTTAACTTGGAGGTCTTCATTTTATTCTTGTCCTCTTACGATCACCATTACGAGTTCTGCAAAGGATGTAGTGAATTGTGTTTCTCTTTTTTTCATGTGCGTAAGGGTTGTGCCAGGATCTGAATTTGAGCCACCGTGAATCCGAGGGACATTTTATTTGCCCGGATCTGGAAGTGGAGCATGGCGTATCCTAAATAAGAAGGTTCCGGCAAACTAGTTTGTGTAAAGAGTGAAAATACTCGTTGGAGGATGGCTAGTTTTGTCTTAACTCAGGAAGCGTTGTAATTGCTGATGCAGTTTGAAGGATTGGTTTTGCCATGTCCTTCAAACCCCAGGCTGGCGCTTCCAGCAATAGGCTGTCACCCTAGATGGAATTTAATGGGAAGGATAAATTGGTGCAGCCAATATATTCCTACTTTTTAGCCATTTCCTTAGATATTGCATCTTTCTCATTTTTAAATATTGCATTCTTGCAGGTGGTCCCGTTCTCTCCAACTCAACAGCCCCGTTGCTCTGCCTTAGAAGGAAATTAAGTCCATTTGACCTGACTTGCTCTGAAAAGTCAGTTGTGTCCCTTCCTTGCAAACTTGCTTTCTTCTAGCTGATGAAAATTGTTGGATTCCTTTGTGTGGGATTTTTTTCTTGGTTTTCCCCATGATTTGAAGTTAGCCTGATGGGGATGTAATTGCCCATCCCCTGCCTCGCAAGTCCACGCGCTGCTCCCTGCGATGGAAGAACGGTGGGTGCATCGAGCACCATCTGCTTCTGAGGCAGCAAAAAGGAGCTGTGGGGTGGCAAAAAGGTTTCATAATATCAAGGAGGGGTGGGAGAAGCAAAGCTGGAAGTACAGTTCCTGGGAAAGGCTTGCAGCTGGTAGCCAGCACAGTGAAGCCCTTGTAGCTTGGCTTTGGCTTGTGAATCAGGATTAATTCGTACTGCATTTATGCAAAATAAGGAGTTAGAGCAGTTTGTGCTTTGCCATGTTCCTTTCTTTCGCATTATTGGTAACGTTCACGTTTTCAGAATTAGAAAGAACCTCGTACCTTTCCCTCACCTGGAAAATTCAGGAGAGCATCAGCATCCTTCAGGGATCAGGAGGTTTCTCTTGCTGTTAAATCTTATTTGTTACAAACCCAAAGGTTTTTTTTTCTCTTTTGCCGTGGAATTCAGCTGTGAAGACACGAAGTGCTCATTACCGAGCACTCTCTATCTGGGCCTGGCAGTCAAATCCTAACCCAGCCACGTGAATAAGCCCAAAGCTGTTGTTATCCCGCGAGCTGTTAGAGGAGGGATCTGCCCGGGGGCGGGATGGTGTGGCTGCACTGCACAGGTTTCTGTGGGGTTTGCCCAGTCCATGAGCACTTCTGTCAGTTGGGTGTGTTAGGAGGACGTGCTGGTGGAAAAAGGGAAGGAGGGACACTCCAACACTTCCTACTTTTATATGATTTCCGTGGACTCACTATCAGTTATTACCAGGAACAGTAATAGTGTCAAATTTGTTTTAAAATCAATGAAAAACTTGAAATATGCTCTTTAGGAGTTTCTAAGATGCCTCTGAACTGTTGTAGATTTACGTGTGTTCCCAAGAAGAAAGTAAGTCGTGATTCTCAAGGTGCTTTGTTTATTAACAAAGACTTTCTATTCTGTTTGACTTTTGCATCATCGCTCATTAGGACTTCTTAAACTTGTTAAAAAGTTTATCAGTTGCCTTATTGTATACAGAAATTCCTGAAGTGATAATATTTCACCACCCCTCCTGCGGCTGTTGATGCTGTAAAGGCACTGGGATGAGTTTCAGCTCTTAAGAGAGCCCCTTGCTGCTTTTTTACGCTTGTCAGGTCATTTTTGTTGGCTGATACTGCGCCAGATCATAGGGTGACAATGGAGTATAATAAATATAGTGTATAAGTATATGTAAGTGGTATATGTATAAGTATAGAACTAAGTAAATTCACTGACAGTCAACATCAGGACATGCCATCGAGGAATGCCCTGAGGTACCTGAAGTTACCACGTTTTTCTGAAGGGCCATCCAGAAACCCATGGTTGCACCGTAGGTGGCGTGTCTTGGCAATGGAGAGGCATCAAATAAAGTCTCAAGACATCAGCAAATGCTTTAGAATAACGCATGTGAGTACCACTAAGAATTCAAATTCCAAGACTAAACAGCAAAAAGATTTGTGGTACTGATAGAAGACAATCGTGTAGCAGGAGGTTAATGGATAGAGTAGAATGGAATCATTAAGGTTGAAAAAGACCTCTAAGATCATGGACTCCAACCATCAAATCAGCACTGTCACGACCAGTAAACCATGTCCTGAAGTGCCACATCTACATTTTTTTTGCACAGCTTCAGGGGACATGAAGACATGTTTCCAAACATACCAATAATACACCTTGTGGAAAGCATTCAGTGACATATGTGTTTTAATTTTTTGCTTTAGGTAGAGATAGGTTATTTGGTGGGAAACACATGGCCAGGATCTTGAGTTCATTTCATTCTCTTTCAAGGCCAGATTGAATGGAGATTTGAGCAATGTGGTCTAGCAGGTCCAAACCATTCTGTGCTTCTATAATTCTATTTCAGCGATGGAAGTCATGGGTGTGGCTCACAGGGCTCACAGAATTTAGAATGTCTTTAAGGCACTTAGCTGCAAAAGAATATAAAGGGCCAGCGAGCATGTCCTGATCACTGCTGGGAAATAAGGAGAGATTTACTGTGCTGTCTCGGAAAACAAGTACTTTGTGTTTGTCACCAAAAAAAAAAATCTGTTTTTTAGGTTGAGATTGTTAAATATAAAAAAATAATTGCAATCTTACTGCTGGTTTGGTATCCTATATAAGATGTATCCCAGAGCATTCACTTTCTGCTCAGCATGGTGTTTAAACAACAAATATTGTCCTTTTAACTTTTTAAAAATCATTTCGGTGTTCCTGAGGTGGAGGGCACGACCTGCGTCGCAATTTCAGCTCATGAAATCCGTAGGAGGCTGAGGAGCAAGGGCAGAAGTAGGCTGCGCTCAAAAAATGAACTTAATGTAAATGCAGTCATTAAAAGACACATAATAGTCAAATTGCAGAATATGAATTTCCTGCTTTTACATTACAGGTTTGGGATGTGTGGAGGCACGTTACCATTTATAGTGGATCCATATTTACCAGTCGTAGCAGGTCTCTGTTTACCATTGGTAGCAAGTTCATGTTTCCAAGAGGGAGTTTATTAAAAAGAAGTGGAAAATGTAATTTGGTGGGATTAGGAGAATGTCATGAAGTAGATATTTAGGACTAGGGCTGAGGTCTCCTTCTGCATGCTGCTGAATATTTTAGCGGAATCGCGAGCTATTTACTCATAGTTTTAGATATTCCTTAGAAGTACTGTGAACTTCATTTAAACCTATTCTAGTGTTCCTCATCACGTACACACTGATATGTAGCAGTGGGACTTACCTGGAATTACCCCTCTGCTTTAAAGAGAGTGTTTTGTCTGTTGTGTTGAAGTCTTTGCCATTGTTTTATGCAGCAGCGTATTTCCTCTCCTTGTAACTGGCAATGCAGGCTTTCCCTGGGTGGTTATCCTCAATAAATTATTAACACTGTTGTCAGTAATTTTTGTCAGCAGCCAGTTGACACCTCTTAAGTATTATTTATTTATTGTTTAAATAATATTCAGCAGGGTACCTCCCTCTGGCAGATGTTCTGCCTGTTCAAACCTGGAAGAAATGCCCAGCTCTTCTCCATGGATACCTGTTGCTTCTCCTGGATACCTTTATGCTTGCTATTCTTTATTTAGAGCATTGCACGGTGGGGGGTTTTTACTGAATATTTCATCTCCCTCCCAGGTGGTTCCTCATGCACTCACTCTCCTAAGGGATCGTGGATGAAAAAAAAACCAAAAACATTAAATACCCCTGAAACCTCTCCCAGCCGCTTTCTACAAACCTGTGAAGAGGCCCCTTCCAACGTTAGCTCTGTGTAGAGGGCACTGAAGGACACTTTTTTCTTTCCTGAAGAGTTTATCTGGGGTTGCTTGCTCTGAAATGCCGTGGTTTGCTGGCCCGTTGGGGCGTGCAGGGATGGAGAGCAAAGGGCTATTTTTCTGCTTACCGCTACAAATGCCATTTACAGCCAAGCTGTCCTCGCCAGAAACCTGCGCGCTGGGTGTGATGTCAGTACAGAGATTACTTGTCAAGCCAAAACTCATAAGCATCAAGCAAAAGGAGGGTTTTAAGCGAAATCTTGCACTAGAAGGAGCAGCGGAGCCCCAGTCCTGCCGACGGGACCAGGGGGATGCAGTGCCCTCGGCATCTCTCGCTGGTGCACTAAATGTAGCTAATTTGAGTGGCTGTAGTTTGCAGGGTTTTTTTCCCCCAAAACCTCTCAGCAAAAGTTTCTGTGTGTAGGGGGAAGCCCCTGAAAACTGGTGAAACCCCAGTAATTCCCAACAGCTTCAATGGCTTTCACGGTGTTGTTGTAATCACGAGCAGCCACGCTCAATGTACATTTGTGAAAAAGGCTTCACTGGTGTGTAATCCCGTCTTCTTCCTGGTTAACTTCTTTGGTTTTTTTGCATTTTGGAAGTTTTTAAGTCTGAGGGACTCTTTAGGGAGCTGGGGTTATATCCCAGAGCAAAGCGACCCGACCTAGACAAATAACGTCCCCGATACCTCCCAGCAATCCCCAGCTGGGTTACAGAACTCCGGGGGTTCATCTAGGAAGGAAGAACCTTGTCAAGGGGTCATTCTTCTGTCTGCAGAAGGAGGAAGAGTTTGCTGCCTGCTGCAGGGCTTGTGGTGTTATGGGTGACATAGGGTCGTTTCTGTTTAAAACCTTGTTACCTGTCTGGGGGTTTTTTGTTAAGCCAAGGGGAGAGTTATTGTCAAGCCAAGGTGGAGAGAACAACTGTTTTAGCTCTGTGTATGTTAACAAAATCAAAACCTCCACTAAGTGCTACTTTAACTAAATTACTATGAAGTTGTCTGGTAGGAGGGTGTTTGGAAGGGGTAGAGCATGGTGCCTGCATCCCTGGGGGAACGATGCTCCTGGGGCTGGCGGGACGTAGCCCCTGGCCACCCCCAGCTCCAGCCTGCAGGAGCCATCCTGTTTTGTGGAGAAAACCCTTTGACTGAGTTATTTAAGACTGATCTAGTATTGGAGGCACCCAGTAAAGATTATTATCTTGGCTTGTTATACTGAATTGATCTTGAAGTCAAAAATAAACCTGTTAGCAAGCATGATGGTGTTCAAACATTAGCACATCACTGATGAACAGCAAGCTTTATTAAAAAAAAGAATTTAAGAGAAAGGAAGGTGAAAAACATGTATCTGATAATGCAGCAGCAATTCTCCATCCTTTTCTGTTCTGCTTGTGCAAAATTTCCAGCTGTGCTAGAAGTACAGGAGGTACTGAGCAAGCTTGTCGGTGTGGTTACCCGCAGTGGCTGCGGAACTGAGCGCTTTTGGTCTGACCTGCTCTTGTCACGTCACCTAACATGAGCAAAAGAGTCCAGGGTAGGCTTTATTCACAGAGGTGCGACCAATTTTCCCCTTATTATAGTAAAGTCTCATTTTTGAATTAAGATTAGGAACTTCTATTGCTGTCGATCTGCGTGCTCACTGACCGCCTTCTTCCCTGACAGGGTCAGAAGTGTTTCTTTAGCTGTAACTCTCTGCTTCCAGTTATTTGTGTTTTTTCCAGTCAATTAACTTGCGGGACTGGAATTTTTCATGCTTGGCCTTTGCTTGAAGGAAAATATGTTTTGGCAAGTTGATAGACAAAAATATATTTGCATTTTTGGGGGTTATGCATTCATGGTACACAGCTGCACGTTCCTGGCCGGTACAGACAGCTCTCTTGGTAGGCAAGGAGCAGAAATGCAGCAGAAGAGGTAGAATTAACATTGCTAAAGGAATTTTTTTCTCTTCATCTGACCCGATTTCAGTCTTGAATCATGTATGACTTGATAAAGAGTTTTATAATTGCTTGAGGATCCCTAAATATACTGAGTGGCATTTCATATGGCAATTTCCAATGTGTTTCAATGGAGAGATGCTTAGGAGATCACAGAATTTGCCTCAGGAAAGTTTCAATTTTCATAAAAAAACCCCAAACATCTGATATCTAACAATTAGTTTCTTAGCAAAAGTTACAAAGAGCCTTGCCGGTTTGATATTCAGCATCCACAGCGTAGATGCCTTTTGTTAGGAATTATTGCTTTGGATTACTTATGTAAAAAAAAAAAATATAAGGTGACACCTCGGTGTGCTCTGCTTGGGTGATGGCATGCATTGCTGCTGGCCAGTTCCTTATTAAAAGGCTTTATGCAATATATTGCTAGAATATATACTTAGACATATATAATGGATATATTGCTCTTGTAGTTTATTAAGATGATGAGGCACGGGGACGGGTTGTCCAGAGAAGCTGTGGATGCTTCATCCCTGGCAGTGCCCAAGGCCAGATTGGACAGGGCTTGGAGCAACCTATTCTGGTGGGAGGTGTCCCTGCCCATAGCAGAGGGCTGGAACGAAATGGTCTTTAAAGTCCCTTCCAGCCCAAATTATTCTATGATTTGCAAAAGTCAGCATTTATCAGGGAGGTTGGGAATTCGGTTGGGATCTGAGCATTGTGGCTGAAATACTTCCTTGCATCCATGGC
>NW_009717233.1:283-5689 GCF_000703405.1 Apaloderma vittatum | reverse complement strand
CGCTCTTCCAGTGATGCTGTTTGTTCGTGCTGTACCGTGGGATGCTGGTGGCATGTTCTCCTTGAGGTCTTGATCTTCCCTGAGTCCTAAAATGTGAACCGTGGGTGTTACATTCTCCCTCAGAGCAGTGGGGAGCAGTCTGGTTACACACCCCGGCCATCTGCTGGGATGGACGTGTCTGCAGCACGGCGATTTGGCATTAAAATACTGCAAAACCAAGGAAAAAAAATCATCATTTTGGGTTTTCCCCAACCAATCCTTTAGAGAATGTATTGTTCGCATTTACTTCTTTTTATGAGCCCTCACAAATGTCATTGTCCAGAACTCCTCAGCCACGTCTGTGCTGTGAAGCCTTGGGATTGATGCTGCTCAGGAGTGCTTGGACTTAATGGTTAAACTATCACCAGCTAAGTGAAGATTAATTAAACTGTCTCTGTGCTTGGACACAGGAGAACCAGACACATTATTGGTGTTTTGTGTGTCCGGGAATGCTACAGGCATGTAAGCAGAGAAAATTTGTTGCCAAGGTCTCGGCATCTTTGTCATGCAACGCTTCCTTGAGTCTTCACCATTAACGCAAAACCTGAGCGCAAAGAATCCGTCTAGGAAAGAAATGCACTAAATCCCTAAAGGTTTGTAACACAACGGGCAGGGCATGTGGCTAAAGCAAACCCAGAAGCTGAGTAAACAGGGGATGATTTCCAGCCCGGGAGTGCCTCGTATCTGCCACGGTCTCACAGATAACACACTGAACCAGCTCTAATCCCCCAATCAATAAATCTCCAGATAAATAGACTTCATAGACTGTTTTACTGTCTGATGGTGGAATTTCTTGTTTCTTTGTTTGGTTTGGTTTGGGTTTTTTTTTGTCCTGCCAGCACCAAATGTGATTGCAAAAATTGTATGTTGACACAAAGTAGACTTCTTGACATAGTTGAGGCAAAAAAAATAAATTAGTAATTGAACACAAGGGGCATTAAATATCACTGGAATTACAAGAACATGTGTGTTGGTGTGCAGAATGCTTGGCGAAGTGCTGACTTGGAGATGTTGCAGGGTCCCTTAGCTGGGGGTCGAGCACCCCATCCCATTGAGAATCGCCCGTGTGTTTGCTTTGGGCAAGTCTAAGGAAAGACAGAGGCAGAGATAAATGTAGTAGAAAGAGGAGGTCTCTCAGAACAATAATTTTTCTAACGAGATTTCCTCTGCTCCTTGTTAAGATCTGCCTGTGCAGCGGGATAATTCATTGCTCCTATCTCCAGCGTAAATAACGGAGGACACGGCTTGACTAATTGCCCATGATGAAGGGACGTGTGTCCGACCCGTCTGCGTTCCGTTGAGGAGTCTCAGTCTTTCTGCTGTCGATCGCTGTTACCTGTTTCAGGGGGTGGATGTGGGTTTCTGGTCGATTTGGGCTTCTGGAGTGCTTTGGAGACCAGAGGAACTACGAATCGGAACAACTTCGACGTTAAAATGATGAGCTCGGAGTATAGGAAGGTGCAAGGGTAGCAAAGACAGTGCTTCACAGATCTGTGAGTTGTCGAAGGATCCCTGCCCATGGCAGGGGAGGTGGAATCACAGAATTGCTGAGGCTGGAAAAGACCTCTAAGATCATCAAGTCCAGCTGACGACCCAACACCTCCACATCGGAATGAGGTGATCTTTAAGGTCCCTTCCAGCCCAAACTGTTCCGTGATTCTATGAACTACAGAACCACATAAAGCTTGATAGACATTTTCTGTAATCACTGAAAAATAATAAGATGCATTAGGGAAGGTTTATGAAAAGTAAACTGTATTTTTTTTATTCTATTGGTTGGCTATTCCTGTTGCTAAGGATATGACAGAGGAGGCTTTAATTTCAAATACTTCCATTTTCCAGATGTGACTGACCAGCAGCAATGGGGTGGGCATCCCATGCATTCTCACCAGTTACTGCTGTGTCTTTAGGGGAAAAAAATATCCAGAGAAGCGGTTGGTTTGAGAGTCCCCTGAGGCCGTGAACAGGTTAATTGTGAGTTAGCTGGTGTCATCCCCTGAATTCCTCTCTTCTGCTGCCAGATTGGGGCTTGAATGTGCCAATAAGTATTTTACTGGGAAAGGAAGGAAATGGTGTGAGAAAAAGAGAGAAAAGAGTTAGAGGAATATTTAAAACCAAAAGGAGTGAGGGGAAAATGATACGTAACTAGCTAAATCGCAAAAATATTTTTCTTAACATAAGTGAACCCAGTTTGGGTGCTTGTTGAGCACGCAGATTGCTGTGTTGCTGAAGTGGCTTGCTCTGGCATTAAGATTTATTGTTCAAATCATGTTATTACTGTTACTCCTAATGGGGAATTACATTTCGAAGTGGTACTAGTGATGCTGTCACTTGGGAGTGCGTTTACTGTTCTCTCGTGATAGCCTGCCTTTCCTCCAGCTCACCTGGGAGGCCGCAAGGGTTTTCTTCACCTCATGTCTTTTCAGGAAGAGAATTTGCATAAGAAAAGCTCAAACCCCTCTGTTGCTTCATACAAAGACCTTACCAGGGCAATACAGAAACAATGTTTTGGTACCTGCTGGTGTTGTAGTTATTTCCTCCAGGATTTTCCATTTAAAAAGCTGTTGCCCACAGGAGTAAATACTTAAAATGAAGTTTTAATATGAAGTTTTAATATCTGACTACAGCTGGAAGCTTGCATCTCCATCCCATGGTGCGCATTTGTCTTTTCCTACAAATTATGTAATGCATTATGGAATTATTCTTGAGCAATCCATGTCCACCAACAAGTTGCTCTTGGAAATGTTTATACTTTTTTTCCCCTTAAAGACCTATTTATACTTAGGTGAATTCCAGTCGTGAAAAAACCTCAGGGAAAACTGAGCAGTGGTGGTTGCCTCCCTTATTTTGTGTAACTGGCAAAGACTCAGGCTGGGATGGAGGCTGGGATGTATCTTCTCAGGAGTCTGGTGGAGGTTTCTGGAGAACACATAAATAGGCTTTAAAAAAAAAAAAAAAAAAGCCAGCATGGGCATCCTTTGGGGCTTTGGTTTTCCCGCTTACACACTTGTAGGGATACAGCAGCTGTAGCTCAGCAAGGTGTGACAGGGTGATGCTATGGGGTACCCAAGGGGTGGGAGTGGCTATCCGGCTCCTGGGAGCCCCCTTGGCTGGGCTGGCAGTTTTCTGAAGCAGATTTTGCCAGCCTTTCCCTTAATCTCAAAGTAGCTGAACCTTCTGTCTTGTCTAAAATATTAAATCCTTTCCTATATGTTCCCCATACCTCTACTTGCATGCTGCCGTGACATGACCAACTCAACTGGATCTCTCAGCTTTTGCTTCTCTGCCGGCTTCTGCAGCGCAATAATTGGGGTTTTTTCTTCTCCTTAGTTCCTTGTCTCCTTTTTGTCACATTCTACATAATGCAGAATTTGCCTCCAGGTATTCTGCATCTCAGAATGATCTCAGAATGGCAATTTCAGCTCCTGGAGATCACAGAACCATAGAACGTTGGGGGTTGGAAGGGACCTTTGGAGACGACCTATTCCTACCTCCCTGCCAGAGCAGGGTCACCCAGGGTAGATCCCACAGGAAGATGTGGGATCAAACCAGGGGTTTGAAAGTCTCCAGAGCAGGAGACTCCACACCCTCTCTGGGCAACCTGTGCCAGGGCTCCGGCACCCGCACAGCGAAAAAGTCTTTCCTTCTGCTCCTTTCCTCCTCCCTCATTAATGCTGCAGATGCTTCCAACGCACGCAGTGACGGGGATGAAACTTCCCACGGCGGAACATTGCTGACTTAATGCCGAGTGATGAAACAGCACAGATTTGTGTTCAGTTTTTTTTCTTTTCGAGCAGGCGTCACCGTGCTAGATTTCTCCGCTTGTGGCTGTTTTTCTCAGCCAGACCTGGACAGGTTTTTTTTTTTTAAAGCTGTGGGAAATTCATGTCATGCTTTATACTAAGTACCTGGTGCATAACAAAAAGTGGATTTTTAAATGTTGGGGGTTTTTTAGCTGGAAAAGCTTAAGACTTTAAAACCTGCCTGACAAACATGCCTCAAGGTGATGCTTGATCCACGATGCCTGCGAAACCATCCTGTCTCTCCACTCTAAGTATGTTTGTGGGTGTATGTTATCCATGCAAACATGCCACTAACAGTAGCGTTAAGGTAAATAATATTCTCTGGGCACCACAGCTCAGGGGACCTCGCTCCAAAGGAAGGAGAGGCTCCTGCAGAAGGCTGAGCTCATGCTGTGATTAATTCATCAGCAAAACTCCCTGGAATTAGAGCTCCATTCTGAGAGAGGCTTCTAATTGAGAGCAAATGGCTCATTAGTGTTGAACAGATCAACCTGAGAATGTCAGTAAACACAAACAAAATAATTAATGACTTTCAGGTAGTGCAACCCGCTATTCTGGCTCCTTGGGAATGTGGAGGTGGGTCTAGTGCCAGGTGCGGTTCAAAACGGTTGGATTTTGGGGATTTGGGGAGATTTTGAGCTGTGCTGCTAGAAAAATAATTCTACTCTGAGCTCATGGAAGGTGCTGAGATGCTGAAGAGATGGGGCGGGTTGGCCATCGCCTCCGGCTCATGTGTCCTGCTAAGCTCAAACTAGGGAAATGGAAATCATAGGCATTTGCGTTTTAGGAAGAAAAAAAATAGTCTAAAATGAGCCAGCCGGTGGCTGCTCTCTAGAAAGTTATAGAAAAATAGAAGCATGAGGCAGTTTGCTGGTGATAGCGAAGGGGTAAGAGGCTGAGGGGGTTAACCCCAGCCCGGCGGGATGAGGCAGCCCTTTGGGATTTCCCGGCAGTCGGTGAAACGATGCTCGGGCTGGCGCGGGGGTAGAAGCAGCAGCAGAAGACCCCGTGGGTCTGTGTGGTCTGGGGAACATCTCTCAGAGGGAGCATAATAGCTCAGAAATACACAAAATGGCTTTTCATACCACCAGTGCACAGAGAAGTGGGTAATAGGAAGAAAGAAATAAAGGGGGGGGAAAGAAAGGACTATTATTTTTTTTTTTTTCAAATGGAAAAGGAGAAGAAATATGCTGTGGAGAGTATGTGAGCACATCAGTGCCAGGATTTTTGAGATGGAGCTGGGCTTGTCTTAGAAGATGATTAAAGCTAACAACTTTGCTTGTGCTTGTGTGATTTTAACTCTTTTAAACATGCCTAGGAAGCCTGACGTTGCAGTCCTTCATGGGGAGAGAGAGAAAGAGAGCTGCAGATCCCAGCAACGGGCAGCCGGGAAAGGGCACCCTCGAATCCCTTCCAAGAGCAGGAGTCACCTTTGCTGTCTCTGAGTGGGAAAAGCAAGGTGTTTTTTGTTTTTTTTTACCCTGGAGGCTGCCCTGGCTGTCCCTGTGCCCTGCACACAGCCACGCTCCAGCTTCGTGGGTCAACAAACCCCTTCTTCCACAGC
>NW_009717233.1:0-218 GCF_000703405.1 Apaloderma vittatum | reverse complement strand
GGGTTTTATTTTCTAAATTTGCACTTGCAGAGCGAGGTTTTCCCTCTCCAGGCTGCAGGCAGGAGCTGTGTTGGCAGTGCCAACAGCCTGTTGTGGCATTGCCTGGCTCTCAGGTGATGAAATTAGCCTTGCTTTTTTTAAAAAAGGGAAGAAAAAAAGGCAATAAGTACAACATTTATCAGAATATTTTAAAGCTAATTTAATAATAATAATAATAA
>NW_009717232.1:0-875 GCF_000703405.1 Apaloderma vittatum | reverse complement strand
TTTGGCCTTTTCAAGCAATTGCTGGGGAAAATCCTGTGAGACAGGGTACTAGAAGGTAAAGGGGCCCAAGATAGTTTGTTAATATTCAAGGACCACTTCTTGTAAGCTCAAGATCACTGTATCCCAACAGGTAGGAAATCAAGAAAGAGATCCAGGAGACCCACATGGTTAACCAGAGAACAGCTTGGCAAACTCAAGTGGAACAAGAGAGTCTATAGATCAGGGAAGGAGGGGCTGGCCACTTGAGTGGAGTATAAGACTGTGGTCTGAGGATGTAGGGAGGCAACTAGGAAAGCTAAGGCCTCCTTGGAATTAAACCTTGCAAGGAAGCTCAAGGAAAACAGAAAGGGCTTCTTCAAATACATTGCCGACAAAACTAACACTAGAGGCAATGTAAGCCCACTGCTGAATGAGGTGGGTGCCCTGGTGACAGAGGATCCAAAGAAGGCAGAGTTACTGATCCCTTCTTTGCCTCTGTCTATACTGCTGGAGACTGCCCTCAGGAGCCCCAGGCTCCTGAGGCTCCAAAAGAAGTCAGGAGAAAGGGGGAGTTTGCCTTGGTTGATGAGGACTGGATTAGGGATCACTTAGGCAATCTGAACATCCATAAATCCGTGGGCCCTGATGGGATGGACTCGAGGAAGCTGGCAGAAGTCATTGCTAGGCCACTCTTTGGTAAGTTGTGGGCAACAGGAGAGGTGTCTGAGGACTGCAGGAAAGAAAATATCACTCCGGTCTTCACAAAGGGCAAAAAAGAAGACCCAGGTAGCTACAGACCGACCAGCCTCACCTCCATCCGTCATGACCTGGATGAGGGAACAGAGCGCACCATCAGCAAGGGTGATGAAGACACAAAACTGGGAGGAGTGGTTGAC
>NW_009717231.1:0-224 GCF_000703405.1 Apaloderma vittatum | reverse complement strand
AAACAGTAATACTTCGTTAAAATATTTTTTTGGAATATAAAGCCCCATTTTATATTATTTTAAAAATAAAATTAATAGCTTTTAAAATGTAGCAAATTCTGTGTGAGAAAAAAAATTCTTTTCATGTAAAAGAAAAAAAGAAGAAACAAAAAACCAAAATTTTCTCAAAACATTTGCACCCCTTTACCAGGGAACTGAAATCCAAAACAAACTGCAAAAAACAG
>NW_009717230.1:0-577 GCF_000703405.1 Apaloderma vittatum | reverse complement strand
CAATTTTTTTATTTACAAGGTGTCAAAGGAGAGCGCGCCAATGAGCCTGGAACAGTAAAAAAAATGGCTTTTTGAGAAAAGCCAGGGATTAACAGGCTTTTTTCCCCCTACACACTGTAAACAGAGCTCTGGTTTGCTTTTAACCACATCCTTGGTGCCAGCCTGTGAGCAGCAGGGGGGACAGCCCTCTGCCACCCACCGACCTGCTGCTCTGGGGGCACCGAGGGATGGACGTGGGCAGTGACCCCCACACGGGGCATCTGGGCTGAAAGGTTTTGAGCAAGCAGGACATTTTGCCCAGTGGTGACACTGAGCTGCCCGTTCGCCCCGGGCCGGGCCCAGCTGACACATCCCAGGGGCCAGCGCGAGCCTCGGGGTCACCCCGGTGCTGCGGGCGAGCGCTTTGGGACACACACCAGATTTCCTAGGGGAGTGGAAAACCCACACAGGAATGTCTGGTGCTGGGTCTGACCCCTGACACAACACTCCTGAGCCTCCAGGAGGAGGAAGAGGGAGCAAAGGGGTAAGACAGATGAAGAACATCTTCCCTGCTGGCACAAAACCCGTTTGTAAAAAC
>NW_009717229.1:649-941 GCF_000703405.1 Apaloderma vittatum | reverse complement strand
GCCCCCTGTGGCGCCCCCCAAACCCTTTGGGCGTCCCCCCCCCAAAATCCCCGCACCGGTTCCGTGAGGAAAAGCTCCAACTTCCCGTCCTGGAGGACGTAGATGCTGGTGTCGGGTTGGCCGGGTCGGAAAACGTAGTCGCCTTGTTGGCACTGCTGGAAAACCATGTGCTTGCAGAGCTCCAGGAACAGCGGCTTCTCGAAGTGACCCAGCACCCTGCGGGGACACGGAGGGGACACGCGCGGGACGGGCGGGTGACGCAGGGAAGCCACCGGTTGCCGTGGCGGGTGCG
>NW_009717229.1:0-274 GCF_000703405.1 Apaloderma vittatum | reverse complement strand
GCCCGATCCTGGCCCCAGAGCTGGATCCTGAGCCCCGGGGATGGATCCCTGATCCTCAGCAATGGACCCTCACCCTTCCGGGGCCAAATCCTGACCATGGAACTAGAGCCTGACCTGCTGGGGATGGATCCTGACCCCCCAAGAATGGATCCTGAGCCCCCCAGGGCTTCATCCTGGACTCTTGGGATGGATCCTTGATGACCTTGGAGCCCCATCCTGACCCCAGAGCTGGATCCTGAGCCCCGGGGATGGATCCCTGATCCTCAGCAATGGA
>NW_009717228.1:325-2361 GCF_000703405.1 Apaloderma vittatum | reverse complement strand
GCCGGGAAAGGAGGTGACTTCAGCCACACAGCAGGACAGAGGGCAGGCAGCATCTGCGGGGGAGAAGGTGCCGCCTGCTGCCAAGGCCCAGGATGGAGGGAAGGATGAACCTGGGAAGGAGAAAGCTCTGGCTGCGGGAGAGCCTGAGAGAGGGGAGGCAGCACCCGCAGAGGAGAAAGATTCAGCTGCTGCCGAGGTTCAGGGTGGAGGAAAGGATGAGCCCAGGGAGGAGAAGACTCCAGCCGTGGGAGAGCCCAAAGGAGAGCAGGCAGTGCCTGTGGAGGGGAAGGATTTGGCTGCAGCGGAGGCTCAAGATAGGGGGAAAGAATTGCCCATGGAAGAGAAATCTCCCGGTGGGTTAGAGGCTGAGGGTGGTGGGAGAGCAGAGCCTGTGGAGGAGAAAGGTCCAGCTGCAACAGAGGCTGAAGGAGGGAAGGCAAACCCCACAGAGGAGATAGTCTTGGCTGCAGCACAGGCTCAAGATGGAGGCAAAGAGCCTGCAAAGGAGAAAACCACGGCTGCTGCACAGGAGAAGGTCCCAGCTGCCAGAAAGCCTCAGGACGGAGGAAAAAAAGCTGTAAATGCAGAGAAAACCCTAGCTGATAAAAAAATTGTCAAGGAGAAGGCTCCAGGTACTGTAAAAGCTCAGGATGGAGAGAATAAAGTGGTAAAGGCAGAAGAATCTCAACCTGCAAAAAAGGCTCAAGATGGAGGCAAAGAGGAGCCTGCAAAGGAGAAGGCTCCAGGAGCTGCCAAGGCTCAGGATGGAGAGAAGGCAGCAGCGAAGGCAGAGAAAACCCCAGCTGCAAAAAACACTCCAGATGGAGGCAAAGAGGAGCCTGCAAAGGCAAAAAACGCAGCTCCTGTGAAGGAGAAGGCTCCAGCTGCTGCAAAGGCTCAGGGTGGAGAGGAGGCAGCAGCAAAGGCAGAGAAAACCCCAACTGCAAAGAAACCTCAGGATGGAAGCAAAAAAGATCCTGCAAAGGAGAAAGCCCTGGCTGCTGCAAAGGTGCAGGATGGAGGGCAGAAAGCTGCAAAGGCGGAGAAAAACACCATTGCCACAAAGGCTGGGGATGGAGGCAAAGAAGCGCCAGCAAAGGAGAAGGTCCCAGCAGCTGCTGTAAAGGCTCAGGACGGAGAGAAGAAAACTGTGACAGTGGAGTCCGGGGATGGAGGCAAAGAGCCCACAAAGGTGTCAGCCACGGCTGCTGTGAAGGCTCCAGGTGAAGGGGAGAAAGCAGCAGAGGTGGAGGAGACGGACCAGCAGCAGCCGAGGGACCCCGAGCCCCCACGCCCGGCTCTGCTGCAGAGCCTGAGCTGCCCAGCTGCCTGCCAAAGGTACCCGCACCCTCCCGGGCTGGGGTCTCCTCCCCTCAGATCTCGGGGTCCCTGCGGGCAGAGGTGGGCGCTGGGCTCAGGGAGCTGCTGGCTGGGTTCTGCTCAACTCCTGCTCCTGCTTCCAGGGAGGAGCAGCCCTGGGTGGATGTGATGGAGATGATCCCGGAGGAGACCACAGTTGTGGAGCCGAGAGAGGGTCCGGCAGAGCCCGTCCCTGTCCCACCAGCCCTGGGGGACCTGCAGCCCCCAGAGCCCCCCGCAGGGAGCCCTGGATCCCCACAGGAGAGGACATTGCCCTGTGCCGTGGGGCAGCCCCCGGATCCCACCGGGGCCACAGAGCAGCCTGGCCCCGAGGGGCAACCCTCCTCGATGGAGGCAGGGCCACCTCCTAGCCCCTACCTCACCCCCGATTTTGGGAAGGAAGACCCTTTTGAGATACTGGGTAAGACTGTGAAGCACCTGCCTTGTCCTTGTCCTCTGTGACTCTCTGCAGGGCAAGAACCAGGAGTCCCCACCCTGTCCTCCTGTGCCACCAGCTCACACTCTTGGCTCATCCCTTGCCCGGTGGCCTCTGAGCTCCTGTTTCACCATAAACAGGATTAAATGTGTCGCATCCCCTCCAGCCTGGCACCAGCCCTGGGGCTGCTCAGGAGGAAGAGGAGCCCGGGGAGTGACGGCCACTGCGGGCCGCCTGCCCC
>NW_009717228.1:0-247 GCF_000703405.1 Apaloderma vittatum | reverse complement strand
CGTGTCTCGCCGCCCTGTTCTCGCATGGATAGTGGGGGCGGCCCCCGGCTTGGGGGCAGTGGGTGCTCCTAGAAGGGTGGCCCAGGACTGGGTTCATGGGGTCAGTCGTGGGAGGGCGAGCAGAACGTGGAGAGGTGGTGGCCCAGAGAGGGTGACACGCAGGAGCGTGGCCTGGAGAGGGCGAGCGTGACACGAGAGATGGCGAGGGGTTGGTGCTGTGCCGGGGGGTGGGCACCACACCGAGGGG
>NW_009717227.1:6999-15794 GCF_000703405.1 Apaloderma vittatum | reverse complement strand
TCCCCTGTCTTCTAAACCGAGACAACATGTCTTCTCCAAGTAGTAATTAAGCCAATGTACAAGCAAAGATTGAAGTGTACAAGGGATGGATCCCATCTAGTATTATTTACTTGAAATATTTTTTTTAATTTGAATTTTGAACACTTTTTTTTTTTAATATTAATTGGCTGTAATACCCAAGGTTCATCAATCCCAAGTTAAACATTTTGGAAGACGGGAGAAGAATACAAAGAGACAATTCACCCAGCATATCAAGAAGCAGCAAACCCTTGGAGCACAGACAGGACACATACTGACATGATCTGAAGGAGGGGTAAGGGAGACAACTTCAAAGTTATTTCCAGCTTACTGTCTGGCAATGAAAACTGCAGCTGGGCATTTGAATTCCTTCAAATGAAATTCTCTGGGAAGGACCACATATTAAAATAAGTAAAGTCAATGAATAAACAAGAGTCATCAAAACATATATTTCCCAGGAAAATATGAAAATATTTCAAATCTGTCATATTGACGAGGCCAAAACATCTGTCAACATCTACACGGGTAGTTAAACTATTGGAGAAAAATTGCAGAAAAGGCTGAAAAAAAATACTCCTGTGAAATGACTGTTATTTGGCAAAGTGAGAATAGATCACATCAGAAACTTAGGGCCTTGATGGCATAGAAAAGAAGCAGGCTTAGATGAACCAGAAAGCGTGGCATTAGATTCAGATCAGAAGGACTTAACTGGAGCCTCGAGTATGTGGTAGGTCTCTGGTTCCCTTCTCCAGGCACTTAATTTGCTCAATTAGAGAAAGGATTGCCTTCAGGAGCTTGAGCAGTATCTAGGTCAGCTGGACCAACAATCTTGGCTGTGGTTCCTAATTGCCTTTCTGACAAACGCCCAAATATTAGCCTTCTGAAAAAAAAGAAATTCAGTAGACTCCAGTTCCTATAGCTCACATTCACACTGGAGGAGAAACTTTTTAGAGTAACTTGCTTTAAGCTGTCAATAAGAAGGAGAACATAAATTTGCTTCCAGAAATTTCAGTTCGTAATTAATGAGCAGATATCAGATGAAATTAATAACTTTCTTCTAAGGTCTGATGCAACCCTCAATGTTTCCAAGAGTTGTTCTACTTTTTACTAAGACATCTTTGTCAAAATGTAATGTTGTTTTCATATTAATGTGAGAATGTCTTTTTAAAAACAGCCCGGGCCATTTCTTAACTAAATGGAAGATGCCAAGATCAGGTAACATCTCTCATCACTGAGCTATATCAAGTGGTGAATGAGAAGGGCAGCCTGTTCAGAGAAATTACAGAGTGCTACATTAGAAGAAAGTCTGTTGTAAGCGAGTGTGAGCTCTCATACCTTTCAGATATCTGTTATGCCTTTTTTGTTTTTGGTATGATACCAATAGCAAAACACATTCTTTTCTGCTTTAACCCATGCCACACCCTTCCCCTTTTTTTCCTCCATTCTTTCTGTGCCATAGTTAAAAACTGGAAGGCTAGGGCTGAACTGCAAGTAGGTGCATCCTGCACCTGTGCAGAGCCCAGCAGCTCACTCACCACTCGACTTTCAGAGATTGACAGAATGTGCTGGGCTGGAAGGGACCTTTAGAGGTCATCTAGTGCAACCTCCTGCAGAAAGCAGGGGCCTCTTTAACTAGATCAGCTTGCTCAGAGCCCCATTGAGCCCCATCAGCTGTCCTTCAGCAGCATCAGCCACAGGACTCCAATTCCAGCCTACTATTATTTGTTACTGTTGAAAATTATTTTCAAAAAAGACAGGTAAAGAGCAGACCCAAGTGTTGTTGGATAAAATGACTACTTTTAAAAATGAATCAAAAGTTGAAAAAAACCATAGTTATCTGTGACAACACAGTGGCCCATTTCTACAATTTACATGAGCCTATCCAAAGACTTCCCTCTGAGCATCTCATTAAATCTAGGCTCCAAAGCTAGAATTGAGTGCATTTATGTATTTCAGCTGCTGAGTGCTGTCAGGATTCAAAGATAAATGACTTCTTCCAGACAATTTAGATTTTATAATATTTGTTGGCTTCACCAAAGATGAAAGACTGTTGTTGTTTTAAATCATTGCTTTTACAATCTGGTCTGCATACACTTAACAGAGAGCCATTTACCATCCCATCACCATTTGGAGCGCCTCAACAGAAAGCTACACCACAACCAGGTACTTACCCTGTGACACCAGAGCTCAATTTTCACACAACCTGAATTCTTTCCCCAAAGAGATCAGTTGAGGGCAAGGAAGATTTTGTTTCAGAGCTCCTCATCCCTCTGCTTTACTGAGAGGATGCTTCAAGCCATTCACTGAGGATCTCGGAGGTCTTTTCCAGCCTAAACAATTCTGTGATTCTGTGATTTTTCACTTCCATAAGCTATTATTTTTTAGCACTTCTAGCAGGTACCCAAAAAAACACAGAAGAAATATAACAAAAAAAAAAAATACCACAGCTCAGCGTCTTCTACCAAACAACACTCCAACCCAAAATCAACCCATCAATATACCACGTGGACATATCTGAGTAGCAAGTGACAGGGAAATTTAATTACTTTTCAAAGGACATCATCTACTTCATTTCAAAGTCTGCTTCATACACTCCTACGTGCCCATTCCACAGGCTAACTATAGAGGTTGGCCAGGGAGCTCTGTGCTGAACCACGGGTACCTGAAGACAGGCAAGATGAAGACAAGCAGAAGGGTTGTACTTTTGCTTCTGCCCCTCCAAAGGAAAGAACAGTGGGAGTTCAGACTCAATATTTTCTCAACAACCCCTCTGTAATGACACTATTGTGAAATAAGATGAAAAGAAAGGGGAGGTAGAACCCTCTGCTTCCCACCTCTCAGATCACACATTGTTTCTCCAGTGATCATCCACACGGAAACATCACTCCACAAGCACTCCATCCTTGCTTGCATCTGTCATCTATAACTGTGGGTGGCAAATCAAAGTGTCGAAACGCAGGGTGCAGAAGACTACACCTTCACGCTACTTATGAGCAGCCTGAAAGCTGGGCTGGTGGCCAAATTCCCTGCAACTGTCCACTCTTCCTCAGGACCACACTTAGTGCTGGATTCACCCAAAGCTGCTCAAGGAAAGCCTCAAGGCTGCAGCACATTGCCTGGGTTCCCTGCACACCGGTGGCCTCCCAGACATGTCACACAGCTCCCTTGTTTGGGCACGGTTGGGCAACACAGCCATGAAATGCCTCCTCGGGCCTGACTTAACCTTCCGTGAACGGGCAGAGTCACGGCGCCGCGCAGAAGGTCTCTCCAGGCCCTTGAAAAGCAACACTAGCAGCCCCCAGTTGCTAATGAGCCCTTACCCATGAGCCAAAGCGTAACAGTTGACAGTTTGTCATAGAGAAGAGATTAACTTCTTAATTTGACCAGATGCCACTGTGGGACTCTCTGTACTTAACCAAACCCTTCTCTAGGCCAGTTTTTAACATTGTCTTCTGATATCACATGATGGCAACATAAACAATATTTTTTAAAACATAAATTATTAATTCTTATCAATTTCTGTCAAGCCATTCCCATGTTTTCAAAAAACCTCTTTACAGCTCCAGGAAAATACTACATTCAGGAAGGTCTTTAAGTCCACAGGTGTCAAAATATTATTTGTCCTTCCAAATGTCTCAGCATTACAATTTGAGCAAGCCTGGGTTTTGGCTATCTACTGAAGAGCTACAGAGCCTCTTGTGATGAACAACAGAACTATTGTTTTTCCTGTCTAGTTTATTCCATTTTAAAAAAAATAAAAATCCAGCTTTAATCTTCCCCCATTTACTTTCCTTGGATGGTTACTTCTCCTCTTTGATAGAAAATCTTATTGGTTCATTCATACAGCCTAATGTGGCACTACAATGCATTTCATATAGTTTTAATTAATAGCTTAGCTGAGCTACTTAATGTTTTATACTATGTGAAGTGACTGTTTTCCTTTTTTCATAACTGTTGCTATGATATTTACAGTATATTTGAAGTAAGCCTCCAACAGCCTACTTCACATGACTTTAATACTATCCTTTCTCTCTAAAATTTGAGGACTGACTCACTGAAAATAGCTGGACGAAAGAACAGTTTTCCCATTTCCAAAAAGGAAAGAAAGTCCAGACATTAAACTACAAAGAGTCTGCTTTTGAAAGAGTTATCTCAAAATCTCTTTAGAAAAAAATAACCTATGATTCTCTTCAATGTAATGCATTCATTTCAACCCGCACTTTTGGTGACAAGTTGCTCTCTCCCCATGATATAAATCAACATTAATATATTTTAAATTAACACTAGTTGAATCAGAAAGATCAGTAGAAGGTCACTAGCCCTAAAATAATGCTCATTTAGAACCCTGTCAAGCAATGACAGACCTTAAGAGCTCCAGTGATTTTGCTGCAATATACTTATACATAAAAACCAGTCCTAGAGGAAAAATAAACACAAATATACACAGCAACCAACCAGGCTCACTGTACATTTACTACCAATGTTTCCACTGAGACTCCATGTCAGACAGATGTGGTGTTCACAGACCCAGCAGGATCACTCAACAGCAACCACAATAAGAAACGTAAAGCACAAGCATCTGGACAAAGTTAAATTATCGAATGAGAGCAAGGATTTGCAGGACTTCCCTGATGACCTTGCAGATGAGTAGGAGAGGTTGTATCAAGAAGTGGAAAATATCAGAGACAAACAGCCTCCTCTTCTACGAGTATTCAGATTTTTGTGAGCCATCTGCATTTACTATTTTCACGTTAAAATCACATGGGAACAGTCGCTGTCATGGCTCTACCCACAACACACCACTGGCACCGCCTATAAAGCTAATCAAAACAGCACTATAAAACTATAAAGCTAATCAAAACAGCACAGATGGAAGCAGGTGGAGGAAAAAAAAAAGGTAGACCCTACAAAAAGAAATGGCAACAAGCATTATGCAGCTGACGTATTATTTCTTAATTCATGATTAATTTTGTCTTGGTATTTCTGAGGCAAACTAAAAATGGGGAGGAAAAAATGACACAGCAGGAAGGATGAGGGAAGGTCTGAAACCCCTGGTAACAAATGAGAACCAGCAAAGGATAGTGTGTGAGAAGACTACAGGAAAGGACTCCCAAGCAGCATCCTGTCCCCGGCGCAGAGCCCCCAGGCAGGGTGTCCACCTGCTCCATCACCCCTTGCTGGGACCACCCACCCCCAGAGCAGTGCTCTATCCACAACCTACATATTTTCTAGTGGAGAGTCAACCCCATGTAGTTCTTGGTTGTCTTCTCTCTTGCAAGACACAGTACTTTCACATGCTTTGGCAATAAGTAAATAAATAATAATAAAAAATAGACATCATTGCAACAAGCATTTCCCCTGGGACCCTCCTAGGGTAGGATTTAATGTCATGCAACCCATCTCAGAGTTTCCTCTGGAAGGGATTACGAACTTAACCCATTTCACAGCTTCAAAGGCAGACAGACAGACTGAAAAGCTAAACGAATTATCAGAGGCAACAGTGGATTAAGACTCATGAGCTAATGTCTCAGCTGCGTGCTCATTCCACTGAAATGCAGAGTCCTGTTTAATATTAAAATCACCAGAGATGGATTACGGAGCAAGACCCACGCACTTATTCCCATTTAATTCCATTATTCCTTCCCCTCACCATAGATTGGGGCTTCTATTTATTGAAAGAACATTGTAAGTCTACAGGCAGGGCAGTATGTGTTACTCTAACTCTGCAAGAAGAGTTGAGTGTTAATCATTACTAAGACTCCGGCTACGTGTCCCACTCCCAGTTCCTCCAAACTGATACCCTAAGGTAGAAATACAAGTACGTGGCACCTGTACAGAGGAAGTAATGAAAAACCTTGGCTGATCACTCACTTTGGAAAGAGGACAGCATCTCCTCTGTACATTTCCCAACCAGCAAATCCATCGCTTTGTACTGGGTCTCACACAGTCTATTTTGCAGGGACTCTTGTCAAAGAGCCCCATTAAATTCACGTCAACATACCACAAACCCGCAGCAACGGCACACGTGAGCTCTGCCACATCTCCAGCCGCGTTCCTCTACACAGAAGGACTACAGAGACTACTTCTCACACTTCTGAAAACCATTGCAAATATACCCAGACAGTGGTATAATCAACAGTTTTTAACAAATCCTTTAATGGAACGGGAAGACAGTTAGAAATCCTATGTTCACAGCAATGCAGTTGTTAACTTTTCAAAGCTGTTTGGTCCTCCAACAAAAACCCTTCCTTGCCTGAAGCTTTGATTATAACTATTTTCCCTTTCACGTCCTTGGGTGCTCCTCTGCAACCTGTAAGATACTATTAGCATAGAATAAATTTTAAAATAGAAAATCAATCATAACTGCTACAACCGAATATTGGTAACTGTATTTGATGGAATCTAGCAAAACTTTCTTTGTTAAAAAAATACTGATTATCAAAGAAAAAAGTTTGAGTTTTTTTATAATTTCAAGCATTTATTGTCAAAATACTGTAAATACCTATCAACCACCACAGCTTGAGTAGGTGCTTTCTTTTCCAGTTGAAATGTGAGCTTTTAAAGCTCCTGTTTACAATTCCATTTTGACAAGTTTTACAGGATTATTTTATTTCCCCAGCTACTACAGCACCGAAATTATTCAAAGTTATGACAAAAAATCCCTTGCTTTGGCTGAAGAGAAAGTCCTTCAACCTTCCCATGACTTTTTAATGGGAGAAAAAACAGAATTTCTAAATAACAGTTTCAAAAAGGTGATGCTAAACTGCATGTATCAAGGGGGAGATGGGGCGAGAAGGGAGCACTGAGAACAGAGGTAAATGCAACAGTAACACGTATTTAAGGCTCTGGTCCCTTTGCTAGCTGTCTGCAGACCCTTAAAATTACAACGTAAGGGCTCAATTTCTTTAGTTACCTTGAAAATCTCAGCTCAGCTCGATGACACCCTTTCCTTGACCTAAAGTTGTGTCCTACTTAAAAACTACTTTGTTTTGCCCCAGAGACATCTGTATTTCAGTTTTCTGACTAATGACCACAGGGACTGGATCGTGTTGTATGACCTCGATTTGTAGCTTGCAAAGGGCTTTGAGCTTGTTTAGGATAGGCGGAATAAAACAGAGCCCCTTCCTCCTTTTAATTGCTATGTTGAAGTTTTCAAAATTCCAATATTTAATTGGATGGCTGGCTTCCTTTTTATCATTATTTTTATTGCTTCTTGAGGGAGAAGCTTTAAGGCACAAAATAGCCTGAATTCACAGAGAACTTATTCTGCAGCCTTATTGGTTTAAGGTACTTTTCACAAAATGTAATATTCCATAGAGAAGAAACTAGTTATAGCTTCTTTATTTTTCCTTGCCCATACTCCAAGCAAGTAGCTCTCTGAAGTGGACTGAAAAGAAAATGTGAGTCAATATGGAGGGGAAGCGGAGGTAGAAAACGACTTTAAGAGGCCTTATGATATTCCAGCTCTACTGTGCTTCCACGCTTTCATCTCAAAGCTCGGTTTACAAAAAAAAAACGAACGAAAAAAAAGTGTTCTATCAACATTCCCAACTGCCACCCCTGCAATACATTCCTGAGACACCTTGGACTCTCTTCTCCTCGTCCACCACTACCAGGAAAACAGGGACCCCAGGGCAAGCCCCTGTGCAGGGACACCTGCACTTTCCTGCTGTCCCCATGGGGCTTGCGGAGCTGTCAACGATGCAGAATTTGGCCAAGCAGCGGATAATTCCGACGGCTGCATCTGCCTGCCCCCCTTCGATCAACACTGTGCTAGCTCTGCAAAACCAACAAGAGCAAAAAACATTCATCAGGAGGGAGGAAGAAAAGAAAATAAGAAAAATAGGCCCTGAAATATAGGCTAGAAACAGACCTACTGAGCAAGACATCAGCTTTTTACAGTCACGTTTCTGACAGCAGTTAGGGTAATAGTTGTTTTCCACTTTCCAGAAACTCAAGCTAATATTGGTTTTGCTTCTAAACAACTTAAGCATCTGGTTTGCGAGTTACAGACTAAGCAATTTTATCATGGGTTTTTAACTTTTATTTTGCAACTTAGACATATGATTATGTGACATTTTCTGCACATCACATAGATTCATTCTGTTTAGATTTATCCAAAAGTAGCAGCATTTCATGTACAGCAAAACTAACTTTATCTTAAGAGTCCCTCATAGGCCAGCAGGTAAAATTCTGCTTCAATTGAAGCAAACAATGGCACACTTAAAGCTCTTTCTGCCCTTAAGACAGCAACTGAACTACATATTAGGAAAGAGATACATCAAAATTACAGACCAAGAATATATTTTGGTATCAACTAAATAAATACCATTCATTTTGCACAACTGCTCAAACTGGAACACTTCAAAAGGAATAAAACCCCACAACCACCACCAGTTTCACACCACTTTTAAAAATATTATTAGCCTAGCAGTATAAACGACTTCATTTCTCCAACCACTCATATTCTTGAGCAAGTCATCACACCATAACAAGTCACCACGTGTCAGCAAGTACCCAGCTGTATCCTCTTGGCTTGCAGAGAATAAGGTAAGTCTCCAAGTGCTTTCTTCCGAGCTTAATTCCCTTGAACGTGCCACAGGCAACTTGAACAGGGAACTGCCACAGTCCAGATGATACCATTCCCTTGCCTTGGTAACGGCCAGGATCACTTGGACATTGTCAGGACCAACAAATGCTGACGGTGTCTCAAAGCCCTGCTCCTCTGCACACTCAAGAAGTTGGGCACCCTCCTTCCCCACAGCTTGGAGCAGGAC
>NW_009717227.1:4295-6980 GCF_000703405.1 Apaloderma vittatum | reverse complement strand
CTCTTTCACCAAGTTTGCGGGATTTTTGGGCCAAGCCAGCCTCACTGCTCAAATTCAATCAGGGCCAGAAACACCTCCTCACCACCTCAAATCAAAGGATGAGCTGCTGTGCTCTTATTCTTAGTGATGCCGAACTATAAATAAAAGCACCATGAATGCTTGTATCATCCAAACATATTCTAGCATTTCCTTCCCCAGAAATGCACATTTTTAAGGCACATTGGATCAAATATTTCTTCAGACATTACATTCTGTGCTTGCATTTGAAAGAGATGTTGGTCTTTAGACTGCGGTAAGGATAGGAAATGCAAAGAATTAGTGCATCGTCTCCTGAAACTGAAGCACTAGGAGAGAGAGGCACACCAGCCTGCCAAAATACAAATACTTGTGAGTTACTGTACTTGGCTTCCTCATTAGCTAAATTGATAGCATTTCTCCCAATAAGGGGGGGGGGGGGGGGGGGGGGGGGGGGGGGGGGGGGTGCACTTGTTGTCATCCTGGCATGTAAACGACATAATGTGGTAACATTTTTTTTGAAGACAAAACGCTGATGTTAATTCACACTGAAAACGAAGGCACAAGCTGGAGAAGATAGTCACGCACACACTCTCCCCTACTACATTCAAAACAGAAGCTCTGGAAATTGATATTTTTGTTTAAAATGAAGTGTCAAGCTTTTACCCAGCAGAGAACACAATGGAAGCAAACAGCAGTACAGAGACAGCCAGAGCCAAAAATTTGAGGCTGAATTTGAAACTAACGCAGCAGCTGCCCTACATCCAGGGCAACCACAACCTAACACCAAAGCAGTTTTCTCTGAATCGCTCTTTTTTAATTCTCTGAATTGTAATTCTTTTTTGTATCCAATCTAAATCTGCCCTCTTTAAAGCCAACATCCCTTGTTCTGTCACTACAGGTCTTCATGAAAGCCACTGTCCATCTTTCCTGTAGACCCCTTTAAGTACTGCAAGGTCACACTAAGGTCTCCCCAGAGCCTTTCTTCTCCAGGCTGAACAGCCTCAACTCTCTCAGCCTGTCCTCATAGGGGAGGTGCTCCAGCCCTCTGATCATTTTCACGGTCCTCTTCTGGACTTGCTCCAACACATCCACATCCTTCTTATGCTGAGGGCCCCAGAGCTGGACACAGCACTGCAGGTGGGGTCCCCCCAGGGCAGAGCAGAGGGGCAGAATCACCTCCCTCGACCTGCTGGCCACGCTTCTCTTGATGCAGCTCAGGATACGACTGCCCTTCTAGACTACAAGCACAGGTTGCTTGCTCATGTCCAATTTTTCATCCAGCAATACCCCCAAGTCCATCACCCAGTATGTTACTGATACCCTCACCCAAATGCAGGACCTTGAACTTGGCCTTGTTGAACTTCATGAGGTTACCAATAAGGTCATAAGCACAAACTAACCAAGAGAGAAGTTAACCCCAGCTTAAGCTCAGTGCCTACGATACTCAAAACATTCAGAGTGTGCAGGAGTTTTCTCCTGACTGTGCAGGCACCCTGGGGCGAGGAGCTTAAACTTAGATGTCTGAAGTAAGGGGAGACAAATCCCACCCTCACTGCCACAAATGCAAGCAGCTTTTATTTTAAGAAAGAAGATCAGTGCTAGAATGTGCTTGAGTCACCCTCGCAATCCACCATGGCCACCTCTCAAATTCTTCCCTTCTGGACCTCCCGCATTGCTACAGACCTCCCTCAGCCAGTTTGTGCTTCCTTACTATGAGACATTATTACTAATCTACGCGTTGTTGTGACCATTGCCTGCTCTACTAGGACAAACCATCTGCAGCTGGTGCTCAATGCCAGGAAAAAAATAAGATAAAAATAATTTTTAAGTATTTTTATTTCAGATCTGTCAGCTACGAAACTATAAGCATCCCTTAGGAGGCATCAGAACAAGGGAGTAGGAACAGGTTCTCACCGATACACAATTTTGAAGCGCGTTACTTACCACTACCATTTTCCTTGTTTCATTTCTCGTAGAGACTTAATTTTTCACCAGGGAGATGTGTGCTTTATCTGCGCAGGTCCCTATCTTCTAGGTTGTGGTTTGCAAAACCAGCCATGTAAGAGACTCCACTCCAGAATAATATTAGTGAGATCAATGAGGATGACTAAGCATACCTGCAAGATTTCACTCATGCAGAAATCATCAATTATTGAGAAATATACTCCAGGTATCTTTATCTCTCTAGGTACAGTACCAGATCAGTTTGCTCTCAAACATGAAGTAGAACATACAGCGCTGATCCTACTGCTGTGCAGGCTTTGGTGAGAGTGCAAGCCAAACAGGAGCATAGCAGGTAGAGGTGCTGGAGAGCAGACGCTAAATTTTGACTGAAGTATTTAGAAAGAAATGCAAAAAGAGAAAACAGTATGAGTCGTCACTGAGAAATAGTACAGAACTAGCCTGAAAAATGGCAAAAATCTAGTCAAAGCAGCTCGGATAGCCAGTGGGACTGCATGTCTGGGCACAGTAAGTGCACCTGAACTAATTCTCTGTAGCACCTTACACTAGCAGTACCTATTTTGGGAGCAGCCCAGCATATTGGTATATTCTACTTAGCCACAATGAAAACCACCAGTATGTCTGCACTGCTCCACTATTTAGCCACACCAGCCAGTAGTTTGCTGTTGTAATCCTGAATCTTTACAGGTATTTCTGATCATTACT
>NW_009717227.1:0-4167 GCF_000703405.1 Apaloderma vittatum | reverse complement strand
TTAGGAAGCTCCATGGCAGGTGGAGCTGTCATTAATCACACTCAGTGACAAGCTGCTACTCTCAATCATGCTTTCTGATCAAATTCTGCACTAATCAGGAGCTTCAGAGCTGGCTGGCTGTTCAGCAAGGTTAAAAACGCAGATGATATTTTCCTCAAGCTTCCTAATATTCAGTAATAGAAACAGCAGGGGGGAAAAAAAAAAAAAGGCAGCCCAAACAACCCCCCACTACGCTGATAAACATCCTGAGTATGAAAAGGAGCAGCCACACCACATGCTTTCATCTGGAGCGCTTTCTATCATGCACATGAACTTCTTAAATAGACCAAAATTTCTCTTGTAGTTTAAAGGATATAATAATCAACAATTCCCTTTCAAAACTGCACTATGAACAATACAGCTGCACTTAACGTTTGCTTAAAAACATTTCAATAAAAATGCCACATTCTTATAAATCACAACTTGCAACAGAAATATTTTGGGTCAAGTCAGCATAAAGAGAGATGTTTATCTGCTATTTCAAGGCAATTAGATACATCAGGAATCCTGCTTAACACAATGCACAAACACACAGTTAACAAGTTGACTGTCAAAAGGTATTTATTTGACTCAGAGGAGGGAGAACATGCTAGTCTTTGCTGTTCTCAATAGAGGGCCACATTTGAGTCGATGAGATGTGTCTATCGGCAGGAGCAGCGCTGTTCAGCTTTCCCATCAAAGGTGGTTTACAGAAAACTCAGAGCATACAAGTTTTGAGAGATCAATACCTAAGTTACAAAGAATAGCCAGAATAAAAAGCAACAAAGAAAAAAATATATAGTTTGTGGGAAGCCAATGCAATGTGTCCTCTGACAAAGTCGCTCAGAAGGTGCTCGGCAACTTGCGGCAACTGTCCTCCCGCATGTGCCCAGAAACTGGGGTAAACTGGGCTTTCAAAGGAAGCAAAACTTCATCAACCAAACCCACTGAACAAGGAATCCGAAAGGCAACATGGACACGAATGCCATAATATCACTGCTGCCAAAGCCACCTTGCAGGTAGGGATGGTACTTAAGGCTTAAGTCTCCCTTTCGCAGTTCTTCTCTCTGCTCCCGATTCTGGACCCATCACTGATGCAAACCAGGAGGAGCCAAACATCTCAGAAACACCCTTCTCTCTACCCATCCACCCAAAGGACATCACGCCACCGTCCAGCCTCTGACACCCACACAACTCAAGCAGAAAGGACAGAAAACTTGCAGCTTAAATAATTTTTCTGCTCATTAATTCTCTGAGGAAGCACAGTGCTGCCAGAGACAAATTCTAGAACAGACACTGCCAAGGTTTTGGCTATTTATTACCTCTAATTTAACTGAAAAGGCAGAAATTGAGTGACTTAAGATTCATTAACAGCTTCCTTATAAAATTTAATTTTGGCTACTTACTTCTGTATAGGGAACATAAAGCAACATAATTAAAGCAGATGACTGCACTGATTGTAAAAAGCTGCCTGCTCCGTTTTCATTGATCCCTCCATCTCAAGCCACACTAACAAGTAGTAGGTTAAAACCCTCTGCAAGTTCTTGAGTGACCACTTACCAACTCGTCTTTCCAAGTATAATTTAATTAAAGCCCTCCTCCGGTGTATTACGTCTTGAGGGGGGGAAAAAAACCAAAAAAGAGAAACAAAAACACCACAGGCAGTAAAGACATGAGGACAGGACTTGAGATCATTTACCTGATCAGCTACTTGCAGGCAGCTAACCCAGCAGAGGACTACAGGGAAAATAAAACCCTCCAGTACTGAAACTGCCAGCACTTTAAGACACGAGAAGAAAAAAATTAAAAAAAAAGAGAAGGGATGGTGACTTTATTTTAAGACAACATTCACCGATTCGGTTTGCAAAGCAGAGCGGTTGTTGGTCACATCCTGCTGGTTTCACTCCTTATTTCAACCTACAAAATTATATTTAGACACTCAGTGTGCTTGCTGTTTATGCAACTACAACGTAGCCATAGACGGAAGGGGAACAGAACAGGAGCACTGCAGTCTATACCGTGCACTAGCACAGAAAGGAAAACAGGGTAGGAAGAAAGACCTTGAAGGAAAGAAGCAAGTGTACAGCAACACACAAAACCAGACAGCAGGAGAGATGTGACGAAACAAACACTTCTGGAAATTCAATTCAGCTGCTTTTTCTTCTTTATAAAGCAGCTAATTATGATCACTGGCCCCATGCACAGAGACCCCATAATTCCTGAGACCCAAACAGCTTTTTATTCATACGAGTCTTAATGCTGTAAGACTTGGCAGGGCTGTGTTCTCTGCCCTGGAGGAACTTCAGAGACCTGCTGAGGGAAGAAAAGCTGGGGAAGCAGGATGGGAAGCAGAAGCCAGCCTGGATGTGGCCTCTTGGAGAGACGAGCAGCCCTGTCTGCACACCCAGCTCTGCCACAAGAGATTCACATCTTACCTTACAAGTAAGTTTTCAGAAATCCTCAAATCTGCTCAAGACATTTGGCTTTTCCTTCTGTTCTGGCAGAAAATCACTACACATTGGTTTTGAAGACAGGGAAAAGGGACAGACATCAACCAAATCTACATTACTACAGCAAGTAGTGACGTTGCTGCAATGCCTGAGGGAGTTCTTAAGTCAACAGGATATCAAGAGGGGCCATAACAGATCAAGACCCAAAATGTCTTGACTCATTTCTGGGACCAATTTTCCTCAGGACTCCTATATGCTGCTCTTGGAATCATCTACAATACAGCACTACAGCAGGTTTCTACACAAAGTCTCTGAAATACGCATGGGCTCCCTTCAGCTTTGCAGAACTCCAATTAGGGTCTAATCAATAAGTTTATTTGCCTGCCTGAAAGTATGATCCAACTTCTGGTTTATGCGGAAAGCATTTTTAATCAGGAAGGCTGAAGCAGGTACTCTTTCTGGAAGGTAAAATTGTTCTTGGAAGCTTTCCATTAAGAGACAGCGGAAACTCAACCACTAACTCTTAATTAAGTGCTCTATTGCTTTGGGTTTGTTTTTAATTATTTTTCTTTGTAGATAAGTCATTAATAATTGAGTATCTGCTTGCCTGAGTCATGACACTGTGAACGTACTGAGAAGAAAACCAGTGGCAGTTGTCCATCTGAGCAGCAGTCAGCTGTGGTCTACACAGTAAATCTTTCTCCACAGGAATTTTAATAAATTTTTCTCCAGCCCACAAAATGCATAGAAAGGCCTGTGCTTTTAAAACAAACTCACCTTGTCCCTTGCACCACCTCCCTTGCTATCTAGATTTAAAAAAAAAAAAAATTAAAATATCTAATTAAGACCTAAGCAACTATGCAAGAAAAACATTTCTTCTCTTTGCTAACCTGCTTCCAGATTTTAGTCTATGCAGGACTATACATCCAGGGACACATCACAAAATTGTTGGGCAACAGAAAAACAGCAATGTGCTCCCCGTCTGTAAGAGACAAAGTGAATTCTGGGTATCGCCGCTTTGTACTTACTTCTGCAAGGAAAACAGCCTCCCTCTCCAACAGACAAAGAAAAATAAATAAGAAACACCCCACATTTTCAGATCACGTTTTCTGCTCAGCCTTCCTAAGCTGTTGACTCTAATGAGTTTAAATAGCCTCCTGGAGACAGGCCTGCAGGTTTGGGTACGGCACGGGAAGGAGTGGAGGATGCTGCTTCAGTCACTTTCCACCAGCTGTATCATTTGACATGTTGTTACTCAAAATGCTATCTATTCAACCCAGTATGCAGCTAATCTAATCTAAAGCAGCACCGCGAGCGCTGCTGTGCTCCGGGAATGTTCAACAATGCAAACATGATTAGCCACATAGGTGGAGCTTTACATGCAATTGTTTTGGGAGAGGGATTTAACGGTGTCACGGTGACAACATGGCCTCCCTCTTCAAATCTATCTTATCGCTCGCTTCCGACTCGGCTTTAATCTTGCCTGCTGCAAATTTTATTCCCCCTCTTGCTAAGGTGTAGGCTCATCTTGCACCCATTATGGCACTTTAATGAAGAGAAGAAAATTATTAATAAAAGCGTTTGCTGTTTGTTACGGTTGGGGCTGCAAAAAGGATGCTTAGGTAATAAAATCATAGAATGATAGAATGTTTGAGTTTGGAAGGGACCTCTAGAGATCAGCCAGTCCAACCCCCCTGCC
>NW_009717226.1:0-444 GCF_000703405.1 Apaloderma vittatum | reverse complement strand
GGTTTAAGGTTCTCTGGATAGGCCATCACGGGTGGATACAGAGTAGAACTAGGTTATCTGGCTGCCACCTTCACTCTTGCAGCAAAACCCAATCATTCGATAGTTGGGGGGACTCGGGTCCAAAATCACACAGCTTGTGTTGCGTGGATTCTGTAGAGGATATCTCGGGTAAGCGAGCCCAGAGCCCTACGGTTCCAGGTTCTGTGGAGAGGTCATCACAAGTGGATGTAGAGCAGTGCCAGGTTGTCTTAATGGTACCTTCACTCTTGCAGCAAAACTTAATCATTCACTCTTTCTGGGGTTTAGGCTCCAAAATCACACAGCTTGCTTTAAGCGGCTTCCATCGAGGATATCTCAGGTGAGAGCCCAGAGTCCAACGGTTCAAGGTTCTGTTTTGAGGCCGTCACAAGTGAATGCAGAGCAGCACCAGGTTGTCTTGCTGCC
>NW_009717225.1:1675-7459 GCF_000703405.1 Apaloderma vittatum | reverse complement strand
TGCGGCCGCCCGGCCCTTGCTACCAACATTACATGGAGTGCCTCCTTCTGAAAGCGCATCTCCAGCTGGATTTCCAACCATGTCTCCTTGCACAGAGCCCTTCCATTGCTCTATTTTCTCCTCTCATGTCACTTAATGTGTCTCTTATCTTCACTGTCTTGCCCTGTGTGTCCTCTCGCCTCTTCACATGCCTCCTTTCATGTTCTTCCCTCAAGGGGCTGCCACTCTTTCACAAACACTTTCGCAGAGGCGCCGTGTGCTCCTCTGCCTGGCTGAGGTTCTGGCACACAACGGCTTGTTCTCATCGGTTTCAGAGCTGGCTGGAACTGCCTGTGACTGGCACAGGCCCAATGGGAGGGATACGCGGGAGAAGGATGGCTTCCTGCGTTCCTCCCTCCTTAGCAGCTGTGCTGCCGCAGAAGTCCTGTGGCTGATATTTAGAAGCAATGAGGATTTTACCAGCAGCAGTGTAGCACCAGTGACAAAGATGCTGAGATCCAAAACAATTCCCCAAGAGCGCTGCACCTAGAAGTTGTGCTCCCATGGTACTAAAGCAGGTGAAGGAGGGCTTGAAGGCAGGTGTCCTGGGCTTGCGTTGCTATATCCAAACACTGCTGCTCTGGGCCAGGGCGGACCAGAGAGGTCAAGGCTGCTGTACTGCGCTGTGCTCCACGGCCCGCATGACCACTTTGGTACCTGAAGAGTTCTGGTGCTTCGTGGCTTAGGTGTCTGCAAGGCAATGATTAAGACCTGCTTAGAGATTTCAACAATCTAAGTAGGTGTTTACCTGACCCTTGCACTTACGCGGCTTTCAAACTACTGCACTGGCTGGAAGAAGCCTAAAACTTTTTTGAAGACTGAGCTGAAGTTATCAGGTCTAGGATTTCTATGGGACTAGAGAACTTTGGTGCTCAGCTGCCTCTGAAGAGGTGTTGTATCTAAATCATCTCATTTGTATCCAAATCTTCTCATTTAAAATTCGGTGAACAAAATGTATTGTTAATTCTCCAGCCCACGTCCCTCTTAAAATTGCATTTATTTGGATCATTGGAGACAAAGAGTCAACAGAAGGTGGAAAAGAAGACGAATGCTGTCACATAACAAACGGGCTTTTCTGTCAGAGGACTCTCATATGCAAAGAAATCAGTTGATGCTGGTGGCAGCCACCAACGAAAAACAGCCAAGTCTTTGGCTTTTTTTGGAAGATTATCTCTTCAGGACGTTAATGGAAACCTGTGTGAAAAGAACTGGCACAGGCAAGAGCACCTTGAGGTGAGCAAAGAGACAGATTTCTACTAGAGATGTAAGAAAAGAAAAGCCCCTTTAAGTCCAAGGTGAGGGATAGTTTGGAGATTGCTCTCCTTTTTCTGCAAATATAAAAAAATAAATAAATGTGATTAAAGTTTAATTTTAAGAATGCCCCCTGTTTTCAAATTCTTGATTGAATTACCCTTTAAAAATTAAATTGTAATCCTTTAGGAGTTATTGATTCAGAAGGAAGAAAATGCCAATAGTACCATTCTGGCCTGAAACGCTGCCCATCAAATTGACATAATGCTTTCAATTTGCCTAAATAACTCATTGTATCTGACTTATTTTCATGGCTGGCTTTTCCGGCATTCACTTAGTAAGGCAGAAAAAAGATGTTGGGGTCCTCATCTTCAATGGTGCACAGTGACAAATGCACCACTTCATCAGAGAACAATTCCTTGACATCCTTGGCTACGGAGACAACCTCTCTTCAGCGACTGACAATAGACAGAAGGGCCTCCTCGTGGCTCTGCTCTGAGCCCCTGGGGTCAGCAGTGGCCCAGAAATCCTTTTGGATATGTCAGTGAGCGTTGAATATCCTTCGTTGAAAGGTGGCTGTTGAGAGCATAGGAAAAAAAGTTTGCCCCAGTGCAGCCCTGGAGCTGAGAAGAACGTGCCTGTGCGAAGCTGCACAACAGCGCAGAGAAGGCTTCTGGTTCCCTTTGGCTTCCCACCCAGCCACGTAGCTCCCACTTCTGAGACCTGAATGACTAAAAATCAGACTCAAAACATCCCTCTCCCTTTCTCCTTTGTTAAATTACCCCTCTGGCAACAGTGAAGGCATCACAAAAGAAGAAATAAACCTTCCATTGTGTTTCGCAGGAGTCTCAGCTCATTTTTGAGTTAAAACACCAACATGACAAAAAAGTCAGAATGAATAGAGCTACCAAGATATAAACATGGTCTGTATAATTCAGATTCCCCATGTGAACAAAAGGTTGCAGCTCTCGCATAGAGGCACTGTTGAGAAACCACTCGAAAAAAGGGATGAATCAATTAATGCTTTTGATAGTTTGAATGTACCACTATCTAAAAAACAAGCACCGCTTTAATAGTGAGATAATTCAGTTTACGGAATCCAATTACATGTAATTGGCTTTTTCCCTCCCCCTCTCCCCTTTTTTAATTGCTGTTGGAACCAGGGCTCTGATGTACTTCTGCTGGCTCTGCCAGATGTTTCTGTTATTGGTGTTGCAAGGGCATGCTAGGGATCACAGCATTCAATTAACGTCAGAGGTGCAGCCTTCAGCCTGAACGGCCACAAACACATCAGCCACTTGTAACTTTGCAGCCCTGGATAAAAAAAGTGTTTATGAAACCCAGCCAAAAAAACACTTATGAAAGTTCCCAAAGAGGCAAGATATCAGTTACACTTTCCATTTCTTCTTTGGGCAAAAGCCTCTTTGCTTTGGTATGATGCTTGTGTTCTGGGACATGAGGTTTTTCATCTATCTCAGAGAAAAATGTGCTGTTGCAGCCAAAGGCACTGGAGGCTGGGTGAGTCTAACAAGCTTTTTGGTGACATTTGTTTGTTTCCCCAGCACCTCTGCTCAGCAGGATTGCCTTTTCCTTCCTGGAAGTTTTCCAGCCCAATCCTCTGTAGGACTCCAAATCCTCACTATGGCAGAACTACCCGTTTCCCTCAGACATCACCAACACCAGGCCAGCTCATGTTTGTAACCTCTTTGGAAATGTTGCACCCACTGCTGCTGGGCCGAGGGGTTGCCTTTTTTATCGAAAAACAGCTCTCCAAGTTTGACAGTAAAACTTTTTTTAAAAAAAAACCTTGAAACAAGGAAGAAATATTTGAAACCTATTTCCTTAATCAGGTGACCATGCTGACGAACAAATTTCCCCTGGCTTATTTACCTGCAATTCTCCCTTCCATACTAACTCTTTGCTGCTTGACATTTGAACAAACCCCCGTTGAGTGAATTGTATCCGGATGGGAGGAAGGCAGCAGGCTGGCAGTGCTGGGCGCTGCTATTAGCATAGCTGTGATCGACAAGGCGATTCACGCAATCGGATGTAGCTGGCGAGGTATTGTCACATGCCCAGGGATGAAAGGTGCTCCAAGCACGCAGAGTGCTGCTCTGAATTAGCATCAGCATCTAGCAGCCGGGGCACAGTGCGGTGTGTTGAGTCACAGAATGCTAACTTTATGGCTACACAAACAGCCCAGTACAGGAAAGTGTGTGCTGGAGGATTGGATAGGCACTGCATTGCTTTTTCAAACAATTGAAACCCCTTTCCCCTGCACTTTTCCTACAGTTTTTCTCCTCCTGGTCTTGCAAACTTGGAATGCTGCATGCTACCATCACCCCAGGCTCATTACCACTTCAAGTATGCAATGGGAAATTTGATTTAATTAGCCACTAATAGAGAGTAAAGAAATTTAGCCTAGGAACTGATGCATCCATGCAGTTGTGGAGGCCGGTTAATCAGTATTCACCTATCTTTGTGCCTGAATTTCTCAAAAAGCTGAGCTCAGGGGATACGGACGAGTGGGAACAACAGCAACCGACAGTCCTAACCCTCCCAAGAGACAACATCTTTTGCATCGTGCCCAGCAGAAACACTGCCACATCACTTGCCTGATATTCTACGTCTTGCTGTTGGATGCAGAAGGGAGAAGAGGCTCCTCTTTACAAAAAGACCCTTAATCCACTGCACAGAGGGGCCTGCTAACAGTCCTCTCCACCTCCTGCCCAGGGCAGGACCTCCCTATCTACTCATAGCTGAAGGGTGGGGAAGAGTGGATCCTCCTTGCAACTTCCAGAGACATTTCTCCATCTGAGAAGGTGGGGATCTCCCTTGGGAAGTGCCAGGAGAAGACAACCCTTCCTCCCTTTGCCTTGGGGACTAGCAAACAGCTGCAGCATAAATGCAGGCATCCTGTTTTCCTGTCTCTGCTTTGGTGCTTTGGAAGCATGAAAAATAGGAAGGGGAAAAGGTGATTTTAACTTCTTCAATTCTCCAAAAGGTTTGAGCTTCAGTTCAGTTTGAGTGTGGAGGGAAGAGTTTGGGTCATTTCCTCTTTAAGTCTAATGGGGTCATCCACTCCTGATCTTTAAGATTTGCAGAGAAATATGGAACTTTTTGAACCAGTTGGGCATCCAACTCAAAGCTCCTTCAAAACTCCACTGTTAGTTTTTAAGACAGATGCTTTGCAGGATGAGTACTAGCCATGGGGTTAGAAGCTATAAATACTGTGTGCAAGACCTCCAGGCTGCTTTGCAGTTGAAGGCAGAGTTGCTTTTGTACTAGCTGCAAAGAATCCCTCCAAAGTTACATTCAAAGAAAAAAGTTCCTTTCTTACCTGGGCTGTTAAGAATATTCTTTTCACAGAATATTTTTCTGACATTGTCCAGGTCAGGTGATTTATCCCATGCACTGTGTCATGGCTGTGTATTGCCTTTTGTGCTACAACTTTTTTACTGGTCACACCAACTTTCAATAGGATTTTGAAAGTGTTAAGTAAGAAGCTGCTGAGATGAATGCTGATGGCTTCCCATGTTTGTTCCTCTGAAGTGTTAATTCAGTATGGAGATCCTCAGGTCTCTGAAAAGAGGGCTTCATACAACTTCTTCCCAGTATATTGGTTCTGCAAATTTAATCTATTATTGCTTGATGGTTTCGTCCGTAACTCTAATTCAAAGGAACTGCTTTTAACAATCTGGGAATGTCCATGCCATCAGGGCAAATCCATTTGTCTTTTCCTTCTCTGCGTTGCTCTGCTCTCCAGAGTCTCATAGAAAGTCAAGGTGACTCTGGACACATAAAGAAGTGCCTCTATTTTGTAAATGTTATTTAGGCTCTAGAAAGTTCTTGCTTTAACAGGCTTTCGCTGGCACCGCTTCTCATGTCCTGACCAGTCTGAAACATCGTGATCTTCTGACTCAAAGTGATTCCATGGAGGCAATGAACTTGCTTTAGCGCTGTATCTTTTGCAGGAACCTTTGTTCTACTCGCTGTTGCCAATCTTTAAAGAAATTATCTACACAATGATGTTGTGTCTAATTGCCTGGCTGCTGAGTTTCTCTAAAGCATTTTACAGGGGACCTTGCCAGGAACCTTCTAGTGATCCACGCAGACCACAGCAAATGGATGAATCTTCTCTTCATGCCTGTTGATCTCTTTGAACTGGGGCTACTGTTCCTCACAAAGCCGCTGTGACTGTCCTACAGACTTTCCAGGTCTCCCTGTTCTTTATCCCATATCATACTGATTTGCCTGCTGCAGCCCTCTGGGTCCCTCTGTACAGATATACGCAAGTGTCTTTTTCAGTGCAGATATCTCACCACCCAACAGAGGTAACAAGGAATGAAGGAACAGGAACTAAAAGCAGCAACTTTCCATGCTCACTGGCCTTTCAGCTACTGCTCTGCAGGCCCAGGGGTCCACTGAAAAGTTTTTTCTGTTTCCCTTCCCTTCCCTTCCCTTCCCTTCCCTTCCCTTCCCTTCCCTTCCCTT
>NW_009717225.1:0-1576 GCF_000703405.1 Apaloderma vittatum | reverse complement strand
TCCTTCCCTTCCCTTTCTCCTTCCCTTCCCTTTTCTCTTAAGGCCACGTGTATCAAAGGTGCCTTTCATGCCTTTTTAAGACATAACACCGGATTTCACTGTCTTTTGAAGTCTTCAGGGTGAAGATTATGTCACAGTGTATAAATGCAGATGGTATCTGGCACGAAACAGCTTTGATCATGGCTGGGCCTTCATATACTACCATGTAACAGCAATTACAAAAACAGTAGAGCAGATGAGATTAGCATCTGGCTATTTTGATCCAGAATCTGGACTTGGCTGCTCATCCACAGCTCCTCAGGACGGGACAGAGCTGACCTGAGCTCTGTGTGTTCACAGAGATGCTGGGGAATCGAGAAGGGCGATTGTTCCTGTGTTTGGATGGCACTACCTGCAGCAGACGGCAGCTGGGGAGCCACCACGGCCTGCCAGCCACAGAGCAGCACGTCTCGACCGGCTCATTACTCATCCCGAATATTTATACTGCAGTCTGGCACACCCGCTGCTGGGGAGATGAATTGCCATAAGTCATCTCAGCCAAAAGAAAACAATTAAAGGAAACTGAACTGGGCAGCACTTTCTTTTTTTTCTCTTCGTGCCTTGAGGCTTACCAGAGGAGGCTGGAGAGTGCGAGGAGCTCGGCAGGGCCCTGGGTGGCAGCAGAGCTGCAGCTTCCCAGGGCAGACCCAGCACTCCTCTTGCAGCACCTTGAAAGCAGTTGTCTGGTTTGTACTCTGGTTTTGTACTGATGGCTCATTGGGGCAAATTATATCAAACGAGGGAAAGTGGCTTTCTAGGTGACTCAGTATAAACAGCCCCAAAACATTTCGCGGGTGTTCATTTGCTCCTGCGTGATGACGTGCCTCTGCCAGAAATGGAACTGGTCGCAAAATCGATTTCTGACCTACGAAAATTCTTCTCTTTGCCTTCCAAAACAGGGAAAACTAGTCTCCCTGGAATAATGTACTCTTCAGAAAAGTTCCTGGAAGCTGAATACGGAGGGGCGAAACTAATTTCACGTCAGCCCATTCTTTTTGTTTCCTAAAGGTTAATTTCAGCTGTGAACATCTTTATCTGCAAATACACCAACCGAGGCAACTTCCAGGCGCAACCAGGCAAAGCCTGGAGCAACACAATCCCAGCTGGCTGCCTCCAAGCGGGAGGTGGCAGCAGGTGCCCTCCTGAGATCCCTTCCTCCATGGATTATCCCTTCCTTTCACCGTTTTGACACGACTTCAAGGGCAGCACCATTTTCTGCAAGCGACACAGCAATTTCTGCCATTTGGGTCCCACGTAAGAGCCACCCAAAGCTTTTACCGTCTTCATTTTTTCCACCAGTACATCCGTCTGACGCCGCTCCAAGCCGTCTGCATCGTTTATATCGCTTGGCAGCCCAAGGCAGCGCGTTGCACCTCAATTATATCCCCTAAAGTCTCAAACTATCTCGTCTAGACAAAGCCCATTTGACCTCGGCCTCTTAACTGGCTCTGTCAGGAAAACGCTCACCCTTCCAATCCTTCTGGTGATCATTAGGGCGAGAATCAACACGAAAAATAATAATAATAACAATAAAAAA
>NW_009717224.1:0-1662 GCF_000703405.1 Apaloderma vittatum | reverse complement strand
GCCCACACAGCTGCTCTATCACCCTCCCGTTCCCTGCTAGACAAGGGGACAAAATATATCGAAGGGCCCATGGTTTGAGATAAGGACAGGGAGATCACCCACATCTACCGTCCCGGGCAAAATAGACTCAATTTTGGGGAAATTAATTAAATTTATTAAAGAGCAAATGAGAGATAAAAACAGAACTTAAAAAAAAAATATAACACCTTGCCTCCATCCCTCCCTTCCTCCTGGGCAAAACACCAATCCCAGTTTCTCCATCTCCTCCCCCCGAGCGGCGCAGGGGGACGGGAAATGGGGGTTGGGGTCAGTTCCTCCGATGTTGGTTCCACTGCTGCTTCTTCCTCTGGGAGAGGACTCCTCACTCTTCTTACACAGAGCAAATATTTCTGCGCACCCATTTGCGCTCCCAAATCCAAGGAAAACTGTTCAGCCTCTGCTGCTGATGGGAACCTCTCCCAACCTTTACAAACAGCTCTCCTGACCTTCACCTCCCTAACAGCAGCGCAGAAATAAATCCCTCTCTTCTACTCGCCTCTGACTGTTCTGACGGGGGATGCTCCTCTCCCTCCTCGTCTTCACCGGTGGGAAAAAGTCTTCTCCACTGAGCTGCTGATGTGCAGGGAGTGAGTGAGAGAAAATCAGGGTCTGCTCCCAATCCTGCAGGGCTGTCTCTCACCTGCACAGCTCCGCCGAGGGTGTCACCACAGCCGGTGTGCCGGTGGTACCGGCTCAGCAGGCACCGGCCGCAGGTCAGTGGGATGATACAAATAATAATAATGGGGTGATTTGCATTGCTCTGTGCCTTTCATGGGAGACATCAAAGGGCTTCACAAACACTTCGGAATTTGTCTAGGTGTTCTAGTTAAAAGCAAACAAGAGAGGGGGAAAGAAACAAACAAAAGAAGAAAGAAAACCAAAGCAGCTTTGCATCCTTTCGTCATGACTGCCTCCTCCTCAGTGTCTTGGGAAATGGGACCATCTCCCAGCACGCACCCCTCCACACCCAGCTCTCTGTCCCACCCGTGGCGGGAGCACCAGTACCCAGGGATGATGAGGAGGGATAAGGCTCATCTCCAGCTCCTTCACCTCTCCCTTCCAGGGGGCTGGGCCAACAGGGGTTGGGTAGGAGCAGAAGCATGGACAGATTATCTGGAGATGGGCCCCCTGGATCCTCGGACAGTCCCATTGAGTTTGTGCATTTGTTCAGCTCTGGGCTCCACAGAGGTCAGACCTACCCCCGAACTGCCCTGTGCTACACAGCGTGTTCAGTTACTCGCCTTCTCTTTGGATTTGCTTGCATTCCGATGTGGTTGGTCCTCCAGCTTGTTAACAGGTCCTGCCCTCCTCTTCCCATTTGCAAGGATCATGTGCCTTTGCTCGTGGTGTGCTCTGCACGTCCTGGCGTTTGCACTGATGCATCATGTGTATCTCACCTGCTGCTGCGCTCCAGCTCAGGATGCCCAGTGGTTGGAGATGCCTGGAGCCGTGTCCAAAGCCCTGAGGTTTCTAGGCAGGGCGATGCCTTGATGTGCTTCTCTCCAGCCGTGAGGAGGTCTGCATGCAGGCTGGATACTGGTGTGTCCTGCCAGGAGATGAGCAAAGTGCATGGTGGTGGATGATTCCTGTCATCCCTGCTTGTGTACTGATCTGTTTGTGTAA
>NW_009717223.1:638-936 GCF_000703405.1 Apaloderma vittatum | reverse complement strand
GGTTTTGAAAGCTGGGCACAATTTGGGTTTTGTGAGGGGGTCCCCCGGCCCAGCTGGCCATATGGGATACAACATGTAGAACATGCCTAACAATGAGCACGAGTGACAGCCCTAACAAAACGCAAAGGACACTGCTCCCTGACTCCGGGACGGACTGCCTCCTCCCTAAATGAATTGAATGGCCCTAAAAAGAAGGGCGGGAGGAAGGCACAGGGAGAGAACACCCCCCCCCTCCAAACTGTCTCTCTCTTTTTTTTCCCCCCCTCTCTCCCCGGCCCAGTCCCGGCTGCCTTTGCCT
>NW_009717223.1:365-577 GCF_000703405.1 Apaloderma vittatum | reverse complement strand
CTGCCTCCCCCATTGTGCTGTTTTTGTGAAGTCTACTGTATATTGTGCAAAGATAGACTGCCCGGAGCTGGCCCGGCAGCATGGGAGATATAAGGCCACGGAGGTTAGGGCCACACAACTGGTTTTATAGACTTAGCAGGGCCTGGGGAGAAAAGAAAAAAAAAAGGAGAAAAATAAAAAAGGATGAGAAAATAAAATAAGGATGAGAAAAT
>NW_009717223.1:0-213 GCF_000703405.1 Apaloderma vittatum | reverse complement strand
GGGCCGCCTCTTCCCCCCCTGCTCGGTTAATCAGCCGGGAATGCTTCGCCGGTGCGTGAAGGCAGATTTGGTGTCTCCTCCGAGGAGCAGCTCCCCGGCCTCGGGTGGTTTGGATAAGTGAGGAGGTGGAAAGAAAAACCAAGAGAGAAAAAAAAAAAAGAAGAAGATAAAACTCATCGGAGGCGGGGCCGGTGGTTTCGAGGCCGGGGGCGA
>NW_009717222.1:413-1816 GCF_000703405.1 Apaloderma vittatum | reverse complement strand
GGGCCCAAGGGCAGGACCTGGCCCTTGGCCATGTCGAAGCTCCCGCCGGTGACGTTGGCCCATCGATCCGACCTGCCCAAGTCTCTCTGCAGGACCTCCCAGCCCTCGTGCAGCTCAGCACCTCGCTTGGTGTCACCTGCAAACTCCCTGACAGAACCACAGAGTCTCTCAGGTTGGAAGGGCCCTTAGAGATCATCACACACTCGACGTCCTTATCAAGTTCATCAACAAAGATACTAAACAGGAAGGGTCCCAACACTGAGCCCTGAGGAACCTCCGCTTGTTCCTCATCCCACGGAGCCCTGCAGCAGTTAAGACAGACAAGAGGTCCCTGCTGGTACCAGCAAGGCAGAACAGCTGCGCTTTGATATTGCGAGATAACAGAGAGAACCTTCTCCACCACCACAGGAATCTTCATCACCACGAGAACCTTCTCCATCACCATGAGAACCTTCTCCATCACCACAAAAACGTTCTCCATCCCCACAGGAACCTTCTCCACCACCAGAGGAACCTCATCCAGCACCAGGAGAACCTTCTCCACCACCACAGGAACCTTCTTTACCACCAGGAGAACCTTCTCCACCACCACCACAAGTAGATTTTCCACTACCACAAGAACCTTCTCCACCACCACAGGAACATTCTCCACCACCACAAGCTTTTCCACCATCACAGGAACCTTCTCCACCATTACAAGAAGTTTTTCCACCACCACATGAACCTCTCCACCATCACAAGAACCTTCTCCACCACCACAAGAACCTTCTCCACCACCACAAGAACCTTCTCCACCATCACAAGAACCTTCTCCACCACCACAAGAACCTTCTCCACCACCACAAGAACCTTCTCCACCATCACAAGAACCTTCTCCACCACCACAAGAACCTTCTCCACCACCACAAGAACCTTCTCCACCATCACAAGAACCTTCTCCACCACCACAAGAACCTTCTCCACCACCACAAGAACCTTCTCCACCACCACAAGAACCTTCTCCACCATCACAAGAACCTTCTCCACCACCACAAGAACCTTCTCCACCATCACAAGAACCTTCTCCACCACCACAAGAACCTTCTCCACCATCACAAGAACCTTCTCCACCACCACAAGAACCTTCTCCACCACAAGAACCTTCTCCACCACCACAAGAACCTTCTCCACCATCACAAGAACCTTCTCCACCACCACAAGAACCTTCTCCACCATCACAAGAACCTTCTCCACCATGACAAGAACCTTCTCCACCACCACAAGAACCTTCTCCATCACGATGCAGCTCAATCAAGACCCTGAGGTCGGCCACGTGTGGCTCTGGACCACCCCTTCTGGGCTACCTACTGGGCCTGCCAGGCTGAGCTCGCATCCTTGAGTGAAAAAAAAGAGCACAGGGACGT
>NW_009717222.1:0-399 GCF_000703405.1 Apaloderma vittatum | reverse complement strand
TGAACCCACTTTTTCTCCCCCCGCCGCTGTCACAGCAGGGACGACGGCAGCGTCCGGATCCAGCTCGCTGGCAACTCGCTCTGAAAAACTGCTCAGCTCTGGTTTTCTCAGTGCTGGAAAAATCTCAAAGTGAAGGTTGGGGAGGGATGACCACCTGCATTTCCCATAACTGGGACAATCCGATCACACCTGGAAGAGCTCCCGGCGGCTCTGGGTAAGTATTTGCCAGGCATAAGAATAAAGGCACTTTTCCAAAAAAAAAGAGACATCCCAGGATTCGACGGGAGCTGGAACAGGAACAGAGAGCTCCCACGGAGGGTGGTCCGACTGCAGGAGAGCTCTGCAGAAGAGCTTGGCTATTTTTACTGTTTTTATTCTCTGCTAAAACATTCACTGGGA
>NW_009717221.1:0-883 GCF_000703405.1 Apaloderma vittatum | reverse complement strand
GGTCACCTCGCGCTGCGGCAGCGGCCCCACGTAGAACTCGTCCAGCTGCCGGAGGAGAAAAAAAATCAAAATTCGAAAAAAATTCGAAATTCACCTTCAAAAATTTCAAAATCTTGAGGGGGGGGGAAATAAAAATTAAAAATTAAGAAATAAACTGAAATGAAACGATGGCGACCGTGAGAATAAGGGTAAGAACGGGAAGATTGAAATTAAAAATAAGAAAGAAATGGAAATAAAATAAAAATAAGAAATAAATGGAATAAAAATTAAGAAAAAAACAGAAACGAAATGATGGCGACCATGAGAATAAGGGCAAGAATGGGAAAATTGAAATTAAAAATTCAAAATAACAAAGAAATGGAAATAAAAAAATAAAAACAAGAAATAAACGGAAAGTAAATGATGGCGACCCTGAGAATAACGGTAAGAAAAGGAAGATTGAAATTAAAAATAGAAAAGAAATGGAAATAAAAAAATAAAAATAAGAAATAAACGGAATAAAAATTAAGAAATAAACAGAAATAAAATGATGGCGACCATGAGAATAAGAGTAAGAAGCTGAAGATTGAAATTAAAAATTAAAAATAAGAAAGAAACGGAAATAAAAAAATAAAAATAAGAAGTAAACAGAAATAAAACTATGGCAACCATGAGAATAAGAAATACACGGAAATAAAAAAACAAAAACAAGAAATAAAGAGAAATAAAATGAAGGTAACGATAAGAATAAAAGTAACAGCGGGAAGATTGAAATTAAAAATTGAAATAAGAAATAAACAGAAATAAACCAAAAGTAACTGTAAGAATAAGGGTAGGAACCATAATTGGGATGTTACGATGATTAGAACAATTTATCAATAATAATAATAATAATAATAATAAT
>NW_009717220.1:0-553 GCF_000703405.1 Apaloderma vittatum | reverse complement strand
CTTGTACAAAATTAGAGCAGAATTTGTACTCGCTGAGTAGCGTGCTTGTACAAAATTAGAGCAGAATTTGTACTCGCTGAGTAGCGTGCCATCATGTCACTGAGCCACCTTTATTGCAGCTTCCAGATGAATTTTGCAAGTCCAGTTACAAACCCAGTGTTTTCGACCTGGAATATATACTGCTAGTATTAGAGTCCAGAAAGTGGGAGAGAAATGGGAAAATCTTTTTACCCTCAGAAATTAGGCTATGTTCACTTCGGAACACGTTTCTTGGGTTTGAGTGGACTGATCATTGGATATTGTGAAGCATAAAACACGTAAGTGAGGAAGTATAACATTGGCTAAAACTTTGAGGCTTAGTGAAACCTGGGATATCAAGGAACTTGCACATTTATTTATTTTTTCTATGTTAATAAACTGTTTTCAAAGCAGGACAGAACAAACTATGCTGAAAATACTTCAATCCACTACATTAGGTTTTCTGGCAATGGGTTTATTCCTTTTTCCAAGTGTAAAGTATTCGTATGTGGCCTTTGAAATCTTTTATGTCTGT
>NW_009717219.1:0-427 GCF_000703405.1 Apaloderma vittatum | reverse complement strand
TTTCCCTTGGTAAAGCCATGCTGACTGCTCCGAATAACCTCTTATCCTTGATAGAGACAGAGCTGAGGATACGTTGTTTCCTCACCTTTCCAGGGATGGAGGTGAGACTGACTGGTCTGTAGTTACCTGGGTCATCCTTCCTGCCCTTCTCATAGACTGGACCTGTCCTTCATAAACCCATGCTGACTGGGCCTGATCACCTGTTTGTCCTGTGTGTGCTGCATAATGGAACTCAGGATGATCTGCTCCATCAGTTTCCCTGGCACTGAAGTCAAGCTGACAGACCTGTAATTTTCTCGGTCATCCCTTCGTTCCTTCTCGTTGATGGGTGTTATATTGGCTGATTTCCAATCACCTGGGTCCTCTCTCCTCAGTCAACCAGGACTGTTGATAAACGACAGACAGTGACTTGGTGAGCATCCCTGCC
>NW_009717218.1:1029-2496 GCF_000703405.1 Apaloderma vittatum | reverse complement strand
CCTGTGACCCACACCAGAGTCACCATGACCCATATCAGAGCCCCTGTGACGCCCCTCAGAGCCACAGCCTGAGCTATGTGTGCTTCTGGGGAGACACCCAAGATGCAGCCATGGCCGTGGGCTGGCAGCCACTAACAGGAGGCAGAGGGATGATTTTAGGGGGGTGGGCAAAGTTTTGTCATTATTTTTTTACCTTTTTGCTGCTCCCCCCCATCCCTGCTGGCAGCGGAGACAGGGACGGGGATGCGGCCACACGCCCGTGGCTCCGTTTGTCTCCTCCACTCTCACCGTGGCCGTGGCACGTGTGGTTCTGCCGATATTTCTGGCATGCCGGGAGGGGACCGCTCCGTCACCGTCGGCGGTGTGACAGCCCATCCAGGGAACAAAGAGAAATTGGGACAAAAGGAAATTTTCACAGAGGTTAGTGTTACTGGGGGGGGATGCCACCGCTTGCCTACGCCTTAAAATTACACAGTCTGGAGGGAAATATTTGCTTGGATCTTTCCCATTCCAAAGCTGCCACATCCAAAGAAACACAAGGATGAAGCGCCACGGTGCTGGTGGGTTCCTCCGCGGGGCTGCCCTCGTGTATTGGGGGGCTACCAAAGCAGGGGACTCCACAGAAGCTAGAGCTGCTGGGTGCAGGGAGCCTCAGCGGGGACCCCAGGAGAAACTTTTCTCTGTTACCGGTGCCCCTTGGAGCACGGGGGAGGCTTCGTTAGCGCTGCTTCCATCATATTTCCCACGTCGCCATAAATCAGGGCGAGCGGCTGAGAGCGATGGCGCGATCCATCTTGCCGGGCTCAAAGTCATTACATTTCATTAGGTGGTTTTGCGGGGTTTTTATTATTTAGCAGGTTAATTCTCCACCTCAGATAGCTCCCGCTTGGAGGAGGGTTTCACACGGGAAGATTTCAAATGCATAATGCAAAATAAATGGGTCCTCAGCAGGCACCTGCCTGCACCCAGGACTACCAGGCACAGATGAGGCCATGGAGACCCAAAACATGTGGGGACACCAGCTCGAGGTGGGGAGGGACCCCCCAGCACCCAGGGCGAAGCCATCATCACCCACAGCCCCCCTGCACCCCGGCGGGGTGCAGCACCCATGAGCACTACAGGAAAGCTGTTGTTGGTCTGCAAATATTTTCCTATTAAAATAATACTAATGATGATAATTTCTAAGGCAGGTGTTCCAGAGGCTGATATTAAACTTAGCGGCCGCCTTTGCCGTTTGAGAGCGAGGGGAAGAGACAGGCAGTATAAATTGCATGGCTGCAGAAGGACTTAAAAAAACCCCATCTCTCATTTTGATTGATATTAGCTTCACAAATTAAGCTTTAGATTTATCTAAAAATAAATTTGCTTCCGCGCTCTGCATTCTGGATGACAAACGCTTTTCTCTTCCCTTTGTTGGGTTTGTCATCGCTGGCAGGGTGGCGGAGAGGGGGGCGGATGCCACAGGAT
>NW_009717218.1:0-850 GCF_000703405.1 Apaloderma vittatum | reverse complement strand
GTGTCCCCAACCCCATCGAGCCACTGTGGGGTCTGGCGTGGTGGCACAAGAGCACGGTGATGTCTGCTGTTCCCACATCCCAACTGCTTTGAGCTCCGCTCACGTGCGGTCCCCTCGGCTTTGGGACGTTGGGATTTGCATGGAAGAGGGGAAAAATTGGTTTATTCCCAATTACACTGGAAAAATCCCGTCTCCAGCGCTGTAGCCGGGGACAGCCGGGGCTCAGAGCCCATCTCTGTGCCGAGGATCTCCGAGCCGCCCCGCGCTGCCCGTCTGGGACTGCCCTCCTGGACCCAGTGGGGCCTGGCCCCCCCCAGGCCAAGCGAGAGCAAAGTTTATCATTTTTCAAATACCAGCCGGCGTGAAAGCTGGAGCCAGCTCAGCTCCTCGCTTGATTATGCAGCGTGAGCCCAGAGCTGAAACCTCAGCCTCTCCTAAGTAGTGATAATGAAACTTATTCATTCCCTCACCCTCGGGAAATACTTAAACCACAATATGAGAGATATATGTAAATCACATTTAAGCGGAGACAGTGCAGTTAAAGCTAACGGTGAGTAATCAAGTTTGAAGATGAAGTGTCTTCCTTTCTGCTCTCTTATTTGCTCAGCCAGCCAAGCTGCTTCCAGGGCCCTGGCCAGGGGCTCTGTCACCAGGCCACTGGGCCACCAGCACCCACCCTTCTGACCTGCAGTGTCGGGCTGCAAAAGGAGCCTACGCAGGCGACCACAAAGGGAGAGGAGAAGAAAGGGAACAGAGAAGGAGCAGAGGAGTGGAAAAGGAGTGGAGAAGGAGCGAAGAAGAGTCGACGCAGTTGAAGAGGTACGAGGGATGGGATGGGGCGGGATGGGGT
>NW_009717217.1:0-3138 GCF_000703405.1 Apaloderma vittatum | reverse complement strand
GCAGTGTCCGTGACTTCCGCGTCAACAACAGAGAGCTGTGAGAATGTATGATTGTCAACCTGGAGAGTCACGCAAGAATCACTACTTGACTGTGCCTAATTCTTTCAAGTTGCTTCCCGGGCTTGTAGGTTCTAGGTTTGTAGCTTTTGGGGTTTTTTTCTCTCTCTCATTTGTGAGCCTGGGATGGAAAATGTAAACAAAGAAGTGGTTTTTATCTCTAATGACTTATCTATTTGAATTGCCATTCTGAATAAATGCATGATAAACAAACAAAACTAAAAATATATTTAAAACTTCCGGTTCCTAAAGTTGATATCTTGCAGTAGCAGATACCACATCCCTTTTTGCAATGCTTCTTCTGGTGAAATGAGCAGCCACTTTCTCACAGATCCAGAACTGCTTTGTCAAACAGTAGTGGCTGTCACAAATAATTTGTCCATAAAAGGAGGCACATAAGTTGTTGTCATAGAACATAACCCATGGGAATTAAAATATATGGCTTAATGGTGTCCTGGTGACATTGTGTGATCTATATCTGGACCATTTGTAATCATACTGATTTTTCACTCAACTGTAGAGTTATTTCCCCCTTGGAGCTGTTTTATTTGTGCTAGGTGGTCCCAGCATCATCTGCAAAAAGGAGAGAGATTTTCAGGGAAGTTGCTTTTCAAAAGGAATTTTGAAAGTTTTATGTAGCAAAAAGAAAATAAGAATATTTTGGCTTCACACAAGCTTAATAGCTGTTGAAAAAGAGGGTCCCAGATATGTGTGTTCAAAACAGGAAAATATGGTCTTGGTGTCAAATTCCAGACTTTTTAATTATTCAGTAACAAAACTAAACAGATTAGTAAGACTAGTTCAAATTATTAATTCCCTAAACCTCTTTCAGTCATTATAAGATAATCCTCTGCTGTTTACCCTTTGTGTCATCATTAACACCACTCTGTGAGGTTATAACACAAGGCCAGAAAACAACCTTTTATAGTCACTTTTCACTGCAGCTTGCAAATGACAGTACCATGGTGAATCAGCTGCTCTCTAGATCTCATGTAGATGTGGATTTGATGCTGGGAGCCCTCAGTAATAAAACTTGTGGAAAGAGATGATGAAAACATGCATTCTGTGTGCTGGGCCTCTTCTCCATGCTGGCAATATGCAATTCGTTTTCTCTATGAAAACCTAGGTATTAGCTAATTAATATAATACAGGTTTATTCTATTTCTCATTATACATAATTTCACTGTTTCTCAGAGCACATAATTTAGAAAGTTCTGCAAGTCTTCTGATTTGCATGAAGGCTACCTGATCCTGGGAAAATTAAATACATGCACTATAAATGATCAAACTATTTTCTGCCTGTAAGACTACTGGAAGTTAAAACATGCTATGTAAAGAAATGCATGAGGTTATGACTGTACCATTCTTGCTCTGCTTTTAAGAAGAACGGAATTTTCTGAGGAATAGAACTCAGGAGTTTGCTTCCATGTTTTCTTCTGCTTTGAAATGTAGAAGCTCTGTTGTTCTGCCAGCTTGCTGGTCAGAGTGCACGCTTTGTTTCTAGGAATCAGATAGGGACCTGTGAGGAATACAGGGACTTAGCTACTGGAGTCTTGACTGAGAAAAGATTAAGGGTTGCCATGAGTTGGCTGAGCTATTGAGAGGCAAGAGACAAGTTGTTTTGCATGTTACAAATATCCCCATCTCAAATACTACCACAGTTATAAATGAATATTAACTGATCGGACTTTTTCCCTGTGATTTTACAGTCTCTGAGTCAACAGGCTCTGTAAAGGAGGTGTTTATTTACATAGCAACTGCATTTATATTTTTTCTCTTTTCCTTCAAAACACAATGCTTTCCTCATTTTCTGCAGCTTCTTTCCTTCCTCAGGACCCTTTGAAACCTTAAAAATTGAAGACCATGGAAGTGCTTATCAAAGATTGTTTTAAAAAACTTGTAGCTTTTATTTATAGGTTTGGGCACTTTTTTGTCTACTTCGTTTGTGTGTCCATCATTCCCATTTTCTTCACCAGGAGGACTGTGCAACACTGGAAAAGGTAGCATGGGAGGGTAGGGGAATCTTCATCATTGAAGATTTTCAAGATTCATCTGAACATAGCTACAGATGAGTTTATCTGGGGTTGGTAATAGTCCAGCTTTGAATGGTGGGGGGGAAAGGGTGGGTGTCAGGCTAGAAATCTGAAGAATTTCCTCTGAGATAACATTTCTGTGATGCTAGGGACCACCCTGAGTGTTGGTTCTGGGCATTTGTAACTGCTTCTCTACTGCCGAAAGAAGCTGAGGACCCTGTCTCTGCTTCCCAATCTAACGTCATATGTTCTTTGGTTGTTAATTGAAATGTTTCTGTGGAAAATCTGCTGTAATAGTTGGGCAAATGAACCAGTTACAATGCTTTGATGCCTTCCTTGACAAAAAGCTTTCAGTCCAAGAGGAAGAGGGATCTGTCTTCTCCCAAGTAGCAAATGATAGGACATGAGGAAATGGCCTCAAGTTGTACCAGGCGAGGTTTAGACTGGAGATTAGGAAAAACTTCTTCAGTGAAAGAAAGTCATGCATTTGCACAGGCTGCCCAGGGACGTATTTAAAAGGTGTTTAGAGGTAAATACCTGCAGGTATTCAAAAGACATGTATATGTGGTGCTTGGGGACATGGTTTAGTGGTGGACTTGGCTGTGTTAAATTTACAGTTGGACTCAATGATCTTAATGGTCTTTTCCAACCTAAATGATTCTATGATTTTATAAATATTCCAGTAATGGTCACAGGGAGGCACCGTTACGCAGACAGTGTGGCTAATGAGACGAGCTTCTAGCTGTGAAAACTAAGCATTTCAGAATTTGGTTAGGGCTAGGGGCTTGGTTTTATAGTTGCATTTAGGGTTAGGATAAGAGTTATGATTAGATTTAGGGGTACAGGTTAGAGTTGGAGTTAGGGTTAGGATCAGGATCACGATTAGGGTTAGGCATTACATGTTAGTGTTAGGGTTATGGTTATGGTTTAGGATTAGGGTTCAATTTTGATTTAGGGGTTATATTTATGCTTAGGAATACAGTTAATGTCATTAAGGTTAGGATTAATGTTAATGTTTTTAATTAACATTAATGTTAATGTTTTTAAT
>NW_009717216.1:0-235 GCF_000703405.1 Apaloderma vittatum | reverse complement strand
AGTGGGTTTTAAAAAATGGTGGTTAAATAAAAAAAAATTTTAAAAAACCTCCACAACCGGATGGGTCTGAACGCAGACACGCAACACCTCCACGGACAGGTTTTCCCGCACGGAGATTTTCTCCGCCGTGAACGTGCTCACGGGGTAAATCCCTCTGGATTTCGGCAGCGCCTCGTTTCTTTCAAAGTTTTCCTATTTATTTGAACGACAGGAGGGATCGGATTGGGCATTTTTT
>NW_009717215.1:5590-6269 GCF_000703405.1 Apaloderma vittatum | reverse complement strand
CCATGATTCTGTGATTCTATGATTCTATGACAAGGAGCCAGCAGGGTTTGCGTTTAGGCGAGTGTCTTGCACAGTAATGTTGCATCTCATCATTTCACAGGATCCAAAGAGTTCAGGTTGGAAAAGACCTTTAAGATTGTCGAGTCCAACTGTTGACCCAGCAACGCCAGGTCCAGCACTGAACTACATCACTGAGCACCTCACCTACACGGCTTTTAGATACATCCAGGTTTGGTGACTCCATCACTTCTTCCCTCTTTTAACCTGGTGTCTGTAGATCTCCAAGGGTCCATGAAACGTTTTGGGAAAAGCAGAGAATGTCCATATTACCCACCACAGCTACACGCAACAAAGGAAGAGCAAAAAGCTGGGGATGAATTATCTCCTTCCCCATTCTTTACTCTAGCCCCACACTTTAAAAAATCCAAATAAAAATCACTAGTAAACTAATTTTTCAAAAATATCAAGCAGTTCCTAGACATGCTGATTTATCCACACTCTTGAGCACATTTATACTTGTGTGACACTGAATCAACGTGCTCAGAGATGTGGTGTCCTATAAAAAAATACAAACTCTGGGCTCTGAACCCGCCCTGGCGACGCAGAGCTAGAAGCCACCTTTTCCATCTCGCCTCGACTCTCTCTCCGCAGGGCAAAGGAAGGGAGGAAAGCGGGGGAC
>NW_009717215.1:2637-5559 GCF_000703405.1 Apaloderma vittatum | reverse complement strand
GGAGAGAAAGGGGGGTCCCCAAAAAAAAAAAAAAAAAAAAAAAAACCGGCATCGTGGAAGCTCTTTTCAAACTCTCCTAACAAATTTCCCGGCTTTTAGGGAGCGGGAGAGGATGACAGATCACCGAACCTTTAGATTAATTGCTCGCCAAAGTGAGATGGTCGTGTTTGGTACCCGACGTCAGCACATCCCATCAATCTCCGGAGCCGAGTGCCGCTGTCGGGGAGTTAATCCTCCCCCTCCCTTCTCCTCCTCCTCTTTCCTCGCCAGGCAGGGGAGTTCATTTCCACTTCATTACTTCGCAATGTACTGAGCCGGCAAGTGTCTCACTTACGGCGTTACCGACGCTGAGGCAGGTGCCAGAGAGATGGGAACGGAGCCTCAGCTCCCCACAGCAGCGTTTGCCCGGCTGGTATCACAGAATCACAGCATGTTCAGGGTTGGAAGGGACCTCTAAAGATCATCTAGTCCAACCCCCTGCCAGAGCAGGATCACCCAGAGCAGGTCACACAGGAACGTGTCCAGGTGGGTTTGAACGTCTCCAGAGAAGGAGACTCCACAACCTCCCTGGGCAGCCTGTGCCAGGGCTCTGTCACCCTCACAGTGAAAATTTTTTATAGTATTTTGGAGGAACCCCCTATGTTCTAGCTTGAACCCACTGCTCCTTGTACTATCATTGGACATCACTGAAAAAAGCCTGGTCCATTCTCCTGACGCTCCTACTTGACATATTTAGAAACATTTATGAGGTCACCCCTCAGCCTCCTCTTCTCCAAGCTAAAGAGCCCCAGCTCCTTCAGCCTTTCCTCCCCAGGGAGATGTTCCATCCCTCCATCATCCCTGGGGCTGCGCTGGGCTCTCTCCAGCAGTTCCCTGTCTCTCTGGAGCTGAGGGGCCCAGAACTGGACACAACATTCCAGATGTGGCCTCACTAGGAAGCCTCAAAAGGGGCAGGAGGCAGGAAGGAGGAAGAGATGAATCGCGTGCGATGCTCGGTCTTTCACCTCCCTCCCTTTTGGGTGCTAAAATCAGGAGAGAAATATCTGCAGAAAAGAAGGCTCTGAGGAGACCTTATTGTGGCTTCCAGTATCTCAAGGGGGCTACAAGAAAGCTGATGAGGAGCTTGTGAGGATGTCGGGCAGTGATAGGACTGGAGGGAATGAATTGAAGCTGGAGATGGGTCGGTTCAGATGGGACGTGAGGAAGAAGTTCTTCCCCATGAGGGTGGTGAGACCCTGGCACAGGTTGCCCAGAGAGGGGGTGGCAGCCCCATCCCTGGAAGTTTTTCAGGCCAGGCTGGATGGGGCTCTGGGCAGCCTGATCTAGTGGGGGATGTCCCTGCCCATAGCAGGGGGTTGGGACTGGATGATCTTTAAGGTCCCTTCCAATCCTGACAGTTCTATGGTTCTATGCGCTCCCAAAGGGTCTGTCCTGCTCCTCCCAGAACATCCCAGAGCTCCCACACCTGAAGTCACAGGAGCACCTCATTTTGCCCTACAGAAACATCACTCATCCAGCCTTTTCCCTCCAAGAAACCCCCTCGCTGTTTAACAGAGGGCTAAGAAAGAGCCTGGAGAGCTTTTTCCATCCCGTTCCCCAATTCTGTGCCCTCCTCAGACAAGCTGAGCAGCGCCAAAAACTGCCTTTTGGGTGCTTTGTGATGGATAAAGGCGCAGTCGCTCTCAGCTTACGGGTAATTTCCCGGTCAGCATCACTTTATCCCACCATCTGCTAAAACGATTACTAGCTGGAGAAAAACTGAACCAGCAGAAAAAGTCGAGAAGGATGCGTCAGGGAGGAGGCAGAAGCAGCAGCGCGGGGTCCGAGCACGGTGCTTGTGCCTCGCCAGACCTCCTCTGCAGAACAAAATCTTGGCGCGCAGTTATAAAAGAGAAAAAAAATTTAAAAAAAACTCAGCCAAATGATGCTTCATGGAAAAAAAACAGGGGTTTGGAGGAGTTTGCAGAGCTGCTCCTTTTTTTTCTCAGTAGTAAAAGGTATTTTACGCAATAAAAATTGAACTAAAATCCTATTTAAGATGGTTTGCTTGGGTCTGGTTTGTGGGTTTTTTTTAATCCCACATTTTTGCCCTTGAAAAGATCTGACTAAATAAAAATGACCGGTCAGCTCGCAGGTATTAAGAATCAATTAACGGGGCGGGAATCGGCACCGTAGAGGAAACATCACGGAGGCAGCACAAAAAGCGACACGAGCGCCGTCTCGTAACGCGGCAATCACACGCGGCAAGGCAAGAGGTAATTACAGGAAAACGGGATTTACTCCGAAAGGTTTTTACTGCGCGTAATTTTCTCTGCGTATTCACACTAGTAGCTCGCGTGCCCAGCAGCTCAATAATCCAGGCTATGGAATAGTTAAAAGAAAAAAAAAGCAAAGCCAACCAGCACACCATTTAAATTAAATTCTTGCCCCTCGACGCTGACCCTGAGCTCTCCTGGACGCACGGTGACAGTCACGGGTGTTTAACCAAAGAGGTCACGAGCGTTGCCTGGTTTAATACTCTAGGAAGGCTGAATTAGGCTTGGCTTAAAAAGGAAAGACACCACGTGCCGACAAGTCAGCTCAGAAATCGCACGTGTGCTGCTTTTTTTTAAAAAATTAGGAGAGCCAGAGCCTTGCAAGGTCCCCGTGCAAGCGATGTAGCTGCCGAGGCGAGAGCTCCCGAGCGCTTTTGCACAACCGCATCCTTTATTCAGCTGCATTTTGGCTTTTTCAAAAAGTTGCCACTTCGTACTCGTGCTGGTTTAAAAACAACGGTGCTACGAAAGGCAGCTGCTTTCCGGGTGATTTTTAAACCTCCCGGACTGCTTCAAACCGAAGGCGGGAGCGTTTTGCAAGCGCCGTGTCTGAAATCACCGCGAAAAAATTAAAGCAGAGCATCAGCGTTGGGTAAAAAAAGCCCGC
>NW_009717215.1:0-2590 GCF_000703405.1 Apaloderma vittatum | reverse complement strand
TGCTGAACACACGGATATTTTGCTGCTTCTTGTGACATTCTCTGTTGGTTTCCTAGGAAAATTAAAAAAAAAACCAAACTCTCTTCCCTGCAAAAACGACGTAGGTCTGGTCGGCGTTGGGAACGTGGGTGCATCGTGCCACCTAGAGGGTACGGCCGCGGGTCCCGGCAGCGCGAGGGTCCTCGCCTCTGCTTTTCCAAATGCAAAAAGGGGGGAAAAGAAGGGGAAAAAAAAGAAAATACGCTGTTCCATTCCACAGATTCCACGGAATACTGCTTGACGAGATACATGATATATGAAGAAGCCGGAAAGCGGCAGGGAGAGCGATATACAAGGGAAAAGAAGGGGAAAAAAAAGAAAATAAGCCGTTCCCTTCCACAGATTGCACTGAATGCTGCTTGATGAGATATATGAAGAAGCCGAAAAGCGGCAGGGAGAGCAATAGACACGGGTATCAAACTTTGCAGAGCAGGCTGTGAGAAGCTACGGATTGCTCCGAATTTTCCTTCCCAATTAGATGTTTAATTAAACCTCAGCTTGATCCCAGACTAAGGAACGCACTGAAAACACCTCTTTTTGCTTTTGCTGAGCAAGACATCCGTGGAGTGAAGCTCACGATGCCAGAGCGGTTGAGGAAGCTGGTGGTGCTGAGTTGAGCCCTGGTACTTCTAAAAACCATCGAAAAAAATTGCATTTTTGTGTTGTCCCCTGGGCTCAATCCCCTCTGCCATCAGCAGCAGCTGAATCCATCTCTCAGAAAGCAAACCCGGGGCATGAGGGGATATTATTCACTGTCCATCCTCCTCTTTGCAAACCTCTCCGTGTTTCAGCGCCGGAAAGATGCTGAGTTAAACAACGCGGCTACAATTAAAAATAAGAACTGGCGGGGAGTAGAGGAGGAGGGAAAAGCCAAAAGGAATCGGTACATTTGCAGCTGGCAACGGAAAACAGATGGGGAGGCAATGAGGCAGCGAAATAAAAAGGCAGAGAGGCTGCTCCTGCCTGAAGGAGCTGCGAAGGTGAAGGCTCCCACCCCAGAGAGGGGACGGGGGGCACGGCAGCGGCGCAGCAAAGCAGGGGCAGGTACCGACTATCCCGACACGAGATCGAGCCCGAGGAGCGTTCGAAGATGGGCAAAGGGATTCTTTGAACACGTCATCTGGCAGGGAGGGACAACACACGGTGTTTTCCCGGGGCAATTTGAGGAAGCCAAAAAAGCAATAGCCACAATTACACATGTGACCGCGTTTTCATAGAATCAGTCAGGCCGGAAAAGCCCCCTGGGATCATCGAGTCCAACCCTGAGGATTGGAACAGGCTGCCCAGGGAAATGAGTCTCCATCCATGGAAGGATTTAAAAGCTGGGTAGATGTGGTGCTCAGGGACGTGGGTGAGTGATGGGCCTGGCAGTGCTGGGTCAGCGGTTGGATGTGATGATCCGCTGTGAGCCTTTCTTTCTTAAACCTCCTTTTCATAGAGTCACTCAGGCTGGAAAACCCCCTGGGATCACCGAGTCCACCCCTGAGCCCTGCTCTGCCAAGCTCAGCCCGAACCCATCTCCCCAACCCCACATCTCAACGGCCTTTAAACACCCCCAGGGCTGGGGACTCCAGCCCCTCCCTGGGCAGACGGGGCCAGTCTCTGGCTGCTCTGGCTGGGAAATCCTTTCTCCTCATGTCCCATCTAACCCTGCCCTGGGGCAGTTTGCAGCCGTTCCCTCTGGTTCTGGGGCTCGTTCCCCGTGAGCAGAGCCCAGCCCCGACCTCTCCACACCGTCCTGTCAGGCAGCTGCCGAGAGCGAGGAGGGCTCATGTCTGGGCATCTCAGCTCTTGCTCCCATCCTTCCCCATAGGTGTGATCCACCATCAGAAATATTCCCTGGAGCAACTCCTTTTTCCTTTTCTTCACCCTCTGTCAGTGCTGGTCTCATTCGGGCACCCCTTGCTTAAAAGTTTGTTCTCCTTGCACCCTGGAGTGACAAGCCCAGGTGCCAAATTCTCCTGATTCCCTCTATACCTGCAAATCTCCCTGACTTGCCTCCCTTGGGGTTTTTTTTAATTGTCTTTTTTGGACCTAATCCAAGGCTCTGAAACAAATGGGAAGCTCTCGGTCAGCAGCCACAGCTGTTTGCCCGCTAAGCTGGGCAGCTTGTGAGGAGCTGCAGCTTGCAGGAGGCAAACAAGTGGCGTGGGGCTTGGGTTTGATTATTATTTTTTTTTCCCTCTCCTCTTTTAACCCCAAGGAATGCAACAAGGCTGGGCAAATCCAGGTGTCTGATTAGCCACGCTTAATTAAGAGCCTGGTATTCTGGAGCGAGCCCGCTGGCCTCGAAGGAATCTCAGCAGAAGGGAGCCTGGAGGAAAAGCTCAGCTCGTCCCCCGCCGGCACGGCAGATCGAGCCCTTCGGGAGTGCTGCGTCCTCGCTCTTCCCAAGTGGATTTTTCTTTCAGAATAAACTGCAGTGAGGGGAGGGAGAGGTGTCACGAGAAGTTGGACAAGCTGCAAAGCTTGCCCTGGTTTGCGATTTGTGATAAAGGCCACTCCTTGAGTGTTGTGTCGAGTTCTGGGCACCTCAATCCAAGAGAGATCT
>NW_009717214.1:0-10644 GCF_000703405.1 Apaloderma vittatum | reverse complement strand
GGGCTGCGGGGGAGCGGCCAGCACTGGAAACGTTTCACTGGCAGATCGGACCCTTCTCTGATGAACGTGTTCTCGCTGACACACAGGGCGAGCACGAAGCGGGAATTCAGCCCCGGAAATTCCACAATTTATATGATCCAGGAAATCAGATTAGATTATCACTGTGGGTGCTTCAGGGCTTAAACCTGTGAATCCGCTGGCAGGGCAATAGCTTCTCTAGCTCCCCTCGAGAGTAAAAACCTTCCCGCGTGGCTGAAATACCTGTCTTTAAGTGCTCGCTATCTTTATTACACAACACGCCATACCCACTGGCCACCTTCCTCAGTTCTCATCTGCCTGGCACCTGGTACAAATGACGCTGCTACGAGAGGCAGTGAACAAACTCCTTAGAAGCGCACTTGGGCTTCATCAGCCAGGCCAACAGGCGGGAGAGGCGTCTCCCTGTCTCAGTGCTTCTCTGCCTCAAACCCTGCTGCACCTAGTAGCATCAGTTGCGTTGAGCATAAGCTACAGCTGATACGTGATCGGGCTAGCGCAAGCCATTTGACGAGCCAGCAAGCAGAAAGCACCATAAAGTAACATTGTGCTGCTAAATCTGTGATGCATCAGCACGTAATGAAGCTCAGAGCTGCAGGCATTGCCAAGGCAGAGTCTGGCTTTACCACTATTTCACTGAAAACAGATGAATGCAGTATTGTCAGCTTCAGTGAGCCAAAAACCATGCCACACACCCCAAAATCATGTGATAGAATTTTTAAAACGAAAAATTTCAAAGAAAATTTTGCTTTTACATTTTGGTGTTTCCAATCTGCTGTACTCAAGAGAATGGAAAACATCCATTTTTGTATTTGTAATCATAAGCCCTCTATACATCTCACACAATGCCCCAGGTCTGGCTTCTAGGCTAGTACTAAATATTAAGCCATATCATAAAACTGTGGGAATTGTCAGCACTGAATAGAGCACACATTTACAGAGACAACCAACCCCATGCAGGCAGACACAAATAACACCCTTTCTTCACTGGACAGTTGCCAGTCTATTGGCGAGTGCCTCTTCCAAGCTCTAGGCTCAGCACTGACAGCCAGAGCAAGCATCAGCCCAGAGCAATCGTCCAAGTATAGTACGTCAATGCAGCTAGAGCATTTAAAAGGAGGTAGCATGCTGTCGTGACTGTGTGAAGAGTTCAGAGTTCATATATGCATACAACACAGAGAACTTATTTTTCTTTGTTTACTCCCTTCAGGATTTGTGCCTGGCCAACAGCCACTCCTGGAGGAGGGAGGGGTAGATTGCTATTATATACAGAAACCTTTAGCTAGCTAAGAGTCAGAACAAAAACGTAAGCAATTGTTCTCAATGTTCAAAATATAGTCTACAGAAAAGGCTGCATCATCTCTCCCACAAAATTAAAAACTACCTGGTAGCATAAATTGCCTGTTTGTTGTAGAAAAATAAAATCCAAACTAGTATAATACAAAGACTAGTCCTGACACGTCATCTCTTTACCTGCTGCCAGCTATTTCTATTGTAAATTGGCTTAAACTCTCTCTCACACAGATCTCCTCTCATCTGTGTTTCATCTGTAGATATGCTTATTAAAGTTAGGTGAAAACACACCTTTTAAGTGCCTCCCACTGGAGTAAAAGCTCATTAACAACATTATGACAATAACAGTTTGCACAGACTGCCTTTTCCAGGCACAGAGGGTAAGGCAAACAGTTATCCTGGCGTAACTGCTGGCTAGAGACCAAGCTGAACGCGGCCACCAAGCTGCAAATTGGCACAAAAAAACTCAAAGAGGCCTGTAGAAGTTTGGCTGTTAAAAGCTGCAAATGGACAGTTAGGAGATTCCAATATAGGCTTCTTATGTTACAACTACTTGCCAGAAGATCCCATTTTCTTAGAGTCCACCCTCAAAGGAGAGCTGGAAGGAGGTCTGACCATCTGGATAAATTTTTCATGATGTTATGTGATGTTGAAAAGCAAAGCAAAGAGCCTGGCAAAGTATTAGCCTGCTATCGTGCTAATTCTCCTTTGTCTTTTCTTTTGTCTCTTGTGGAACCGCATTTGAGCCTCCAGAAACTTTGGGATAAAGCTTCAAGTGTGGCTCCTCCAGACTCACCAGCCCTAGCTACAGGTGGCCAGCTGGGAATTCTCTGCCAGCTGGCTTCATTGCTTGATTTGCTCTAAGGACAAGCCCATCTGCTGGCTTTGGTGGCCAGCCTTCTCCTGCCACAACCACCTTGTCTTTAGCACACAGAAAACACGCACCTGAGTCGAGAGTGTATTTGTAAATCCTCAGCCAGTGTGCTACCACGCAGCTCTGCCATACGGCAGGAGGCACACAACTGACATTTGTGGATATGGTGCAAAGCAGCAATTAAACTTCTTGGACGTCCAATACTGTGCATACATGAGGCTGAGATGTTGGGCAGTCCAAGCGGCTTAACCACATATCTTTGACAATAATAACTATCACAGTCATCATTAACAGCCTTGGCCTCTCCCGCAGACAGACAAACTCCACATGGGAAAACACCTGCAATGCTCCTAGCATCCAATTCCAGCTTCTGCCGTCATTTTTCTTTTCTCCCAGCTACCATCATTCTATGCAATACAAAATAGGAGACTAATACATCACAAGCCTAGGTGCACTGTGGTCCAGACTGAAAGGTGTTGCTACAAGTTTAAACTGCATGTTTGTAAGCCATTTAAATATGGAAAGGCACAAGCTAACATTATGAAAAAGTCATTTACTACTCTAATGCTTTTTCAAGATTTCCTTGGCATCAGGCTATCATCTCAGGTAAGGGTCTTACCATGCAGAGGACAAAATTCAAGCCAGCTTATGTTAAAATGTCAGTTTTCAAAGAAGGCATTCTGCTCACAATGTGCTTCAGGTGGATTGTAGACTTACATCCCTCCCTGTTCACAGGTGAACATACCACATTTCTGTTAACAGGGATCTAAATCTGTTATAATACTTTGGAGTGCCTCCATGAAATAGAAAAATAATTATATCCAGAAGACACAAAGACCAAAGTTTCCAGATCTCTTGTCATTTTCATTTCCTTCTTCTTTATTATCCCAGCCCCATTCTTGCAGTTTATGTATCTTCTATGGCTTGCGAACCATTTAAAGGGATCCTTCTGTTCCGCAAACAGTTTATCTCCATGTGCATAGAGTAACAGACCACCTTCAACAGAGTACATACACTTATTCTTCTAAATACACCAGTAATTGCTTTGCTATTTTAATACAGAGATAGATCCAAATAAAATAATTTGGTTTGGACTTGGTATCTGCATCACAGCTCCACTGTTTTCAAAAGTGGGCTAAATCTAGACACGGATACATACATTACAATAATCTTACATTTGGGTCTGAAGTGTGCTAATTCAATTTTAAGTATGTTTTGATTTGGACCTTTGATGTGCTTCAGAATAAAACTGAACTGCCAGCTGAAAAATACTCCAAAATGGAACAGAAGACTAAACAATCCATTGAATAAACTTCATGAGTGAATCCTAAAATGTATTTTTAGAGACTGTTCCACTGCTTGCAGCCATAATCTGAACAGTGTACCATAACAAATATGATCACAACAAGTTTTTCCCTTCATAATCTGACATAAGAACGTACTACGAAATAGGCACAGGATCCAGGAAGTAGGACTTCAGATTGCTACTTGAGATACAAATTTATGTTTCCAAATTGGTTATGTTTCCTGTAGGTCCTACCAAATCAAAACAGAGCTGACAGACTAGAACAGTGGTAAACAGAAAAGACACTCAACACTTGAATGAAAATGCAAAAGAGCTTCAAAAGAAAAAAAAAGGGGGAACAGTAGGGCACCAATCTCCTGCCTTTACCCAAGGCTTCCTTGTATCTCCTTATTTTATTGACACTATAATCTCTTTCCATTCTTAAAGCTCAGCTGTGGTGCGAGTGTAACATCAATCCAGTGAACTAAGCTAAGCAGTTCTAGCAGAATTGGCCTGGGGCCACAGATTTCAATAGGAGCTGCTGGATGCTCAGCATGACTGACAGTTAGGCTCTTTGTGAATCAAAAATCAGAATAATTTTGTTCCATCTGGCATTTTTCATGATCCCCACTGTGCCCAATATTGCAGTCACAACACCTTGCTTTTTAAAAATCACCCCTCAGCTAAAGGTATAAAAATTTAACAAGTACTTGAACAAGGAAAAGAGTAGCAACAACCAAATTCTTGCATATAGCAACTCTTTTGGTAATTGGGTATTCCTTAAACAAACCCACTTTTTCAGGAAGTGAATACTCCAACTGCTCTTTGAGGTGCTTCATTCTTAGACTCCCTCAATCACTGGTAACTACAAATGTAGATCAGTGTAAAGCTGATAAAATCTTTCCTAGGTCCTTTCTAGGTCTCAAGGTAAAAGATCCGCTAAAGGTCAAACAAGTTAATCTCTGAAGATGACCTAAAGAAAGTAAAAGATACCAGAGGTAGTAAAGGCAAAAAACATGGCCTGAGAGAAAAACTGAAGAGTCACAGAAACTGCAGAATATAAAAAGAAGATAAACTAAGTTGAAGGAAATTAAGTTTTAGACTAGAAACACAAGAATTGCTGGACTTCGTAGCACAATACAGCCCAATATTGTGTCTCAACCGTGGTGAACAGCAGATGGAAGACTAAGAGAACGGAAGCATGTAGTGCTTTTTCCCTGACAAACTCTTTCAGCTTTCAGAGATACACAGGGCAATAATTTCTGGAACCAGAAATAACAACATTTGTGTTTAATAGCTTTTGGTGAGGCTTACTTCCATGAATAGGTCCAGTCTGAATCCAGGCAAACTTTTGGCATCCGCAACACCCTCTGGCAGTAAGGCTCACAGCGTACCTAACATTGTGTTTGAAGAAACACTTCCTAACTTCTTTCAGACTCGCAAGCTATTTCTTGAACTGTGAGAAACAGTAAACAATGCTTTCCTACTCACATTCTCTACTCCATGCACTATTCTTACACTTTTCTACCTTATCTGCCCCTGAGTTGTCTTTTTCTAAGCTAAAAACTTCATGTAATACTCAACAAAACCTCATGTCATGCTCAACACAGAAGATGGTCTATATGTTTTAGCACCCTATCTGCCTTTATCTTTCTTAGCTCTATGGTTCTTCTTTGGAGGTGTGATCATGTCATGACACAGCAGTAGAGGTAAAGGAGTCTGGATTTATTTCTGCAAATTCCTTTGAATGCTTCTGAAAGCAAGTCCTTGAAAGCAAATGGTGAAAGATTTAGCAACAAACTGAGAGAGCCTAGTATAAGCATCAGGTCCCAAGAATGTATAAACAAAAGCATGGATGCCAACATAGAAATGATCTTACTGTGGGCTCTGTGTCTTCTTGTGTATGAGTATTGTACAATGCAGTGAGCACTGTGGAGTGCCGATTGCACAGACACTGTACTGTCATATGTGTGAAATAAGCACTGTCGAGGTAAGAGTGCAAAAAACAGTGCAAATTGAAGATATTTCCAAGTTGCAAGGAAAATACTGGAAATTGGGAAGAGTCTGGAAAAAGAAAATTATCTCCAGATGGAGGACAGGGGAATGCCAAAAGTCTTGAAGACGTTTTATTTTAATCCCAATTCCCTAAACATTGGATGTTGTTTATAACACAAAATTGCTTGTATTGTTTGTATGTTACTGCTTGATTTCTAAAGCGATGAAACAAGCTGTGGAAGCCACAGCAGGGTTCCCTTTTAAACATTAAATCAATGCACTACATCTGTTGAAATCCTGGAGAGCCCAAGGCAGCAATGCCAAATTCCAGAGTCTGTACTCAGCAGGAGCCATGTGGTAAACGTCTGCATTTAGGTTCAAAGTTTGGCTTATTAGCTGTCATCCTCCAAAAACTCTTTGGAGGCTCTTCAGTCAAAGTGCTAGAACTGAGAGTTCTCCCCTCCCACCTCCAGCAACATTTCTGATAGTCGAGGCTGTGAAAAGCCTCGAACCATCAAGCGGAGGACAGTGAGGGGAACCCAACTGACCGTCATGGTCACTTCAGGATTTGATGAAGGCACTGTCCAAAGATGATCTTTTAATGTTTTTTCAGATAAAAGTTTTTCACCTTTTTTTTCTGAGCTGACTAAAATGTACTGACATGGAACAATAGAGTTAAGAAGTCATGAAAAGCTCCCAACACCCACATACAGATATGCCTAATGTTCAAAATGATGAAAAAACCCTAAGCATTTACTTTACTAAACCCTCCAAATGCCTGAGGTCTGTCTCTCCTCCCACTGTTTATGCACACAGGAATCAATCAAGTTGGGAACAGAAAACCTATTAAAATTCCATCAAAGGACTGTGCAACATTGCATTCAGTCCCGTGTGACTCTGGGGCTGGTCCCGCTAATGCCCACTCAGACCTCTCCAGCAACATGCTTAAGCATTTCACATGTCTGTTTATGTGCAATTAAATCTTCAGATTTGGGCCTTACGGTAAAATACCCCGTCCCTTCTGCAGATTGTCTGGGGGAGCACATGAGAGAGGTTAAAAGGACATTCCTTGTTGCTAACCCTGAGATGCTGCAGGTTTTGTGAGTGACATCGTCTGACATGCTGCAGCCTGCCTGTCTTAACTCAGTGTCTTTTGCCTCTTTGGAAACAATTCCCGCCTGCCGAGTGGGGGCGCTGAAAGAGCACATCAGCTCGTTGCCCTGTTCCTGAAATTAATAGTAAAAAAACACGTCAGGAGGAGTTCGTGCTTAATGCCTGTGACGCAGTGCTATTTTTTTCTGAGGTAGTGATGATGACAGTCCATAGTACAAAGCAGCGAGCATGACACGCATATTCCTACATACTGGACCCTCATTTCAAAATGACTGTATGGTCCACTGTATGGTTTGCCAGACATGTCATGTAATACTGCATTTTCTTACTCTCATGTGAAATCCTCAGTCTAACATGAAATGTCAGACAGGACACATTCTTTTGTTTTCATAGCAACTGTCTGCTTTTCCAGATACTCAGTTTCCTGGCTTGCCAGGCACCTGGCGAAGTGGCCACGGCAAACACACATATTCATTAATAAAGTGCACAGACAAACTGGTCAGAAGATGTCTGTCTTGGGCTTCTGGCTCGTTGGAACAGCTCTGCACGGGTGACCTGTTCATCAGCGACCTGCCTGCCTGTAGAGGCACTGCACCCCCAGCTTCCAAAAACTTTACACTCAGCATGCCTGAGGTATTACAGAGACATTTTGGTTCAGGGTTAAATCAGACTTATTATTAGGTGTTGGAACATGGTTGTACCACCCAAGACTTTTACTGTTTGAGTCCAAGTGTTACAGACAGAAGATGTCATTCTAAGAAGCAGTGAAATTGAAAACAGCTTAGTGTGTGATGGGCAGTTAGTAAAATACAAGTTGTTACAGTGAGGCGAAAGAGTGAATGCAGTGCCTGGACACTGAAATGGAGCAACCTTGCCCAGAAGAACGTTATTACTGCATTTAGTGTTAACTACAGCAACTATGGTACCTAGTTCCAGTGCTAAGTGAAGAAAGATCAGCTGATACGCTGAAGAAAAGACAGTGAAGAGTTGTGAGAATGATTAAAAGGGTTGAAAAAATGCTTTAGTTTTTCATATGAAGTTAACAAGAAATATAAAGAGATCTAAAGATGAGAGTCAAAATCCTACAACACTCACATTAGAAATATGTTACATTTTTCAAAAGAAAATATAAACTTTTGGAAAAGCATACAAGATTCATGATGGATTTTACCTCATTATAAATTTTTGAATTCAAAATTGGTTGCATTTTCTAAAAGAGATGCTCTAGTTCAAATAAATTAAGATATTGAACTCCGATGATGTGCTCAAATGGGAGGCTGAGATCTATGGTTAGAATTGGCTCTTCTGGTCTGATTTATGAACACAGACTTTTGTCTGTAATTTAGGTTGGTTTTGAAACCTCCTTTCCTAATTCTGCTATGTTTTCCAGATGTCAACAACGTGAATCTCCAAATTTGCAGCAGAAACCATTGAGATTTCACTTTAAGAAACCCAAATGAACAACACCACTGCAAAAAAAACCACAACCCACAGAAAACAAAAAAACCGTAACCTATTCACTTCTGCCAATATCACCTCCTAAGGAAGAAAATTACATTTCAAAATAGCATAAAGATTACTAGCAGTATCTCAGACAACAAAATAACAGTACTCATTTCTGGTGAGGGTATCCTTCAATCCCTCCATCAGGCACATTCAACAATTCACCTAGCTAATCTCTTCCCTAATTTACTCATTACCTCCCAAGAGGATCAATCCCACTGGTTTGATTTCTCACTTGGATTGCGACAGGGTAGAAGACTGCACCACAGGGAGAACGAGTCTCTGTCAGGTTGTCTGTATCTCAAGAAAAGGGGGGAAAATGCTTTTTGCATCTACATACGGGAAACTCCTAAAGAAACAACTGAAATTCCTCCTTCCCTTCTAGCAGGCTTTCAGCCTTAGCCATGCTCTGGATGTTACAGTGACACAGCCTCAGGAGGACATGGCTAGAGCACAACTGCCACTGCTGTTTGACTCCTTCGAGTGGGAGCCATTCGTGTGCATGGAATCGTGATTGTCTTCATGAAGACATAATTTGATTCTCAACATTTCACTGCATTAAGATTTTTTAACGTAAAATAAAGCTTAAGCCACTTATACTTTCTAGAGCATAATTTACTCAGTGCGATCAAACATGTGTTGCATAATAAAAATACACATATGCTGCATAGCACTACTCATTTCTTAGCATCCTGCTGTGTTCTACACATATGTATTCTTACCTCCAAACAGTTGGAGGCTGCTTGTGCAAAACCCACTAAGTGCAAATACTACTATAAAAGACACTTTCTGAACTCTTTGCCTATGAGTACCTCTTTAGGCGCTCCTCCTTTTCGAAACGTGAGTGTTGACTGGAAGATGACTCTTACCATCCAGTTCCTGGCACAACCGGTTTGGATCGCTGACACTGGGAAATGATCACACCACCTTCAGAAGTAAGAGATTTGATTAGGAGAAGGAACGTCATTTCCTTTAACCATCATGAGCTATAAGAAGCATAAAGTTTGGTTTCAACACAGAAAAATCCCACTGATGCTGAACAGAAAACTATAAAAATTGTCTTCCTGTCAAATCATTTGATCACATCCTTAATTTCAAATATGTAATTCACTAATTTTGAGAGTCTACTTTGATTTAAAGGTTACTCCTTGCTAAATGAGAATCAGCTTACCATCAAAGCAGTCTGCAACTGGATTTATCATCCTCATAGCAAAACACAAGCTAAATTACTCAAATGAGAAATGTTTGCCTCGCTTCCTTACTTTCATGAATGCTCTCTTGCAATCATATTTATCACACTTAATTAGTTTTCATCTTCTTACATTCCATTTAATTTATTTTTTCTCATTACCAGCAAAACTTACGCACTGCCAGTATGTGTGATATGTGTATTGCAGGATGTGTATTTATCCACTGCCAGTATGTGATACGTGTATTGCAGAGCTGTGGGAACCTGCAGCTCATCTGCTGCCTACAGGTGGACTCTGGTGCTGAGCTCTGGCAGTGCTGTAACGACTGCCTTGACCTTTCCGTGATACACGCAGCCTTGCGGCCAGCAACCCATCTTTACAAGGTTTCAAAATAAACTTCTTTGGTAAGGTGGTAAGCATTCAGATCAAAACATGCAGACTCTGCCTTTTAGTTAACTCTCATGCTAGCTTACCAAACTACTATCTGATACCACAAGATGTGGTTTGTGCTAATGGTTTATTTTCAGTAATGCGAAAACACACTGAATAAAAAAATGTAGCTTTCAAGTACCGTAGCTTTCTCCAGGCTGGATTAGAGAGAGAAACTTTCCCGTAACAAAGAGACTCCCTGTTGGGGCCTGTGATGAGAGACCGGTTCTGGAAGTCCTCTGCAAGCTTACAGCTCATGCAGGAGCCCTTCTTGTCCTGTCTTTCCTTCTGTATTGACTGATTCTTAGACCTGAAAATGAAGCCAAGGACCCAGCATTCTGAGAAGGTTTGGAGAATTTGTTAAGGAAGAAATATTCTGGGCAATTATTCCCGCTCGGTCCCCATGTGTTGCCTGGTCTGGTCGAGAGGTGGCATCCCTGCCCATGACAGGGAGGTTGGATTAAATGATCTCTAAGGTCCCTTCCAGCCTAGGCCGTTCTAGGAAAAAAATGTCACATCAGGAGACTATTTTTCCTGTTGTTTTTGCACAACCTGCAATTGTAAAAATTCAGATCTGCTCAGCCCAACGCAGAGCGAGCAACCTACGCTCTGGCCATGCAGAGGCAGGCAAAGCACACACCAAGGCAAACCCCAGCATCCCCAGCAAGGCTTTAAGATACACAGGTGAATCTTCTTCCGGACAGTCTGAAACGGAGCACCTCGATTTTAAGGAGATCGACCACTTTTTACACGAGTGATGGTGAGCGCCATGCAAAGCACAAGTGCAGACCAAGGCGCCTTCGCACTTGGGCCGCCAAGGGCTTCCCGGCTGGAGCCCAAATCCCGACGAAGGCCAAATCGCTCTGGTCAGCCGCTTCAGCAATGCCACGTTCCCTTCAGGAGAGCTATGGGCAAGCCCAGATGGC
>NW_009717213.1:5333-6616 GCF_000703405.1 Apaloderma vittatum | reverse complement strand
GGGCCGGCCGCGGACAGGCAGGGAGGCAGAACCTCACCGCCCTCCCCTTCGGGCACAGCAGCCGCCCTGGGTCAGCCTGAAAAACTCCTTCTTCCCTCAGGCTCAGCATGAGCCGCCTGGAAGACCTGAGACAGAGCACCCCTCGCTTCCTCCACAGAGAAAGTCGATTTAAGAAGCTGGTTTACATCACCCTGGTAAGCACTAACTGCGACAGTCCCCAGCTCCGCTTGCCTCCTCTTCCCAGCCCCACGCACACAGCCTCCCTCGCGCTGGAGCAGCCCAGGCCAGGTACAAAACCATTTAAACCTCTCTGAAGGAGAATTTAGTGACAGCAATTATTTTAAGCCCTTTTGTAACAAAAAAAAAAAATAAAAAAAAAAATTGCCAACAACATGAACACACGCTCACAATAACCGATGAGTGAAGTTCACTGAAAAGCAGTAAGTGGTGCTGGACAAGCAGACATTTCTCGTTTGATTTAAAGAGAGAGAAATAATAGAGAAAGCGAAAGCAAATTAAAGAGAAAGAAACTATTTTGGTTACCTTTCTCACATTTCTTTTTGGAAGCTGACGAAGGAGGAGGAATCATAGGTAATTTCATCAACTCAGCACGATTTGATTCATTCAGTAGGTAGTGGGACTTATAGGCATATGAACTGAACAGGGGGTCTGAATGATCCTGCACTACCAACCCTATACGAAACAAACAGAAAGAGATGAGTTGCAATGAAACTACCCATGATTCCATAAAGGAGAAAATAAAATAAATCAAATGAACACCTCTAATGCATATATGTGTGAATGAAAAAAAGATGAAGAAAAAGTCTGGCAGAAAGTTTCTTCCCTAAGAAAGAGGTTACGTGTGTTAGACTGAGTTCAGGGGAAAAACCTCGGATGAATGAGCTGCTTCCAAGTGGAATTTCCATCCTGCCTTTACCCTTCACTTGTGCGTTTACAGAAAAGCACAAGAGAAGCAACCGATTTGAAACCTGCGTGCCCGACCCTCCTTCCCAAATGAGAAAAGCAAGCTAATGTGAAGAGCTGGGGGCCGACAGCCACTGCATCAAAGGTCACGCCGTTAACTGGGGCTACAAACTGGCAAAGCAGACGTGGTACTCAGGAACTCACCGGCCCACTCACTGTAAACCTGTCTCTAAGATCTTTTCTGCCGAAGTGTTTTGCCTTTACAGAAATAACAAGGCAGGGTCAGTGGTTCTGCAAGGCCACAGAGGGGAAAGAAGGGATGAAAGCTCTGCCCCGCGCCGCCCGTTTGTAAGTGAAGC
>NW_009717213.1:0-5302 GCF_000703405.1 Apaloderma vittatum | reverse complement strand
CCCCCCCCTCCCGCCGCTGCGTCGGGGCAGGCAGCACTGCCCCCCGCACGCCTTTGCTTCGCCTGGCGTGGCTGCATTGCTTTCTCCACCAAGAAGTTTCCCTCCCTGCTCCCAAGAGCCAGGCAGCCCAGTGAGAGCCCCGCAGCTACAGATCAGAAGCGTTCGGCCAGTAATTCATGGGAGGAGCGGAGCAACCGAGACCCGGGGAGCAGGAGAGATGAGCTACCACGAAGGCCACCAAATCTTTCCCGCGTGGGACACACACAGAGCTGGGTGCTGGAGAGAAGCTTTCGGAACGGGGTGCCTGGAGCACTGCTGTGAGGGAACGGCGTCAGCCTACCTGGAGAGCACGTCCTCGGGAGGGTTCGTGAGACAAGGGTGGCCTACACATGCAATTAGGTGAACTATAACGTGCTTCACGAAGGATGTTTCGGGAAGGTGAACAAGACATCCTAGAATACACCATATTTCAAGTACCTCATGACAAGCAAATCTGCTTGTCTTGTTATCTGGATTTTCTCACTTCAGTAATGCTTTGTGTCTAAATACAAAGTTCTTCCTTCTGATAACAACTAAAACTAATGAAATAACCACTCTCACATACAGCCACTCAAGTATTTCTAACGCATTCAGCTCCTCATTTCTGTCTGAGCCGCAATTCTCAGCGCTCCTGCCACAGGCGCTGTCCTCACCTTATTTCCCTCATGCTGACCACAGATCACTAAAGAGGACTCAATCCAAGCCATCCTGGGGACTTTGCTACACGTAAACCTCGCACAATCTTTCTTTGGTGAAGCACACTGGGTCCTGATTCCAGCTACCCCTAGTAGAAACAAACCCCACACAAATTTTCCTCGAAGAACAAGCACAGAACTGCTGTGAAATACAGAGGATTCAGTCAGCGGCAGCAGTTTGTAACTTTTCAGGTTCTCGTAACTAAGACTCGGTGAATGTACAGGAAAACAAGTAACTTCAGGACTCATTTTCACGTCCTTAGTAGTGACTTTCAAAGCTCCTTAAGAGAATACAGCCAACACAAACTGCTGAAATGCTGTGTAAGATATATGGAGTTATTCCAACACCTGACTGTGTCACTTCCATTAGCCTGGTAGCCCTGCATCACCGGACTAAAGCAGCCGGTGCACCGAACTTTTCAACCTGCTGTCTGGCAGAGGACGAGTGACTGAAGAGCCAGAAAGTAACCAGTGGGAGAAAAAAATAAAGAAAATTAAAAAAAGAAAAAGAAAAGGGAGAACTTTAGCATATGGAAAATCCCAGCATGAAACCTGATCATAGAGTATCGCAAACGTCTTTCTTCCAAAGTTCTCAAATGTGATGGCAGTTACAAATTAAAATGAAGTTTTCTAGTTCGTGAGCAAATCCTACCTTTTACCCTTAAAACAGTTTTGAGTTTGTGAGTGGTGAAAAAATCCCCTTCTGCCTAAAAGGCAGTGAACAGTAACAGAGCACCCATTCCCAGCGTGCCACGGCTGGAATCAGGGATTTAGCAGCCACTTTCTCCTACTGGCAAAGCAAGCAGCCCTTCTGACTACCTGTCACTGCTATTGCCCAAACAGCAAGGTGAAGTCTCATGAGAACTGTTGACCATAAAAAATGGAAAAATAAACCCAAACCCCACAGGCAGCATGTAAATCCCAGAGAGCCCTAAGGAAGGAGTTCTTTACGAAACACATTATTTTTATCACTAAACTGTACAAGTGACCACAGAACTATAAAACAGGGGAAAAAACAAGTGTGCTCACCTCTTGCACAAACGAAACAAAAGCCTACATTTACAGCTGATGAGGAGTGATTCCTTTTGGAATGGTTACTACAGATGAGAATGTGGGATGACACAAACAAGCTTCCTGCAGCAATACAGCCATCTCCTGAGTGATAGGCAATGGGGCATCTGACACATCTCACCATGCGACCTGTTCAATACAAACGCAGAAAAATGCACCGAGTCACCCTGGAGTCAGGATATGGCAGAAGACACCACAGAGAGATCCAAGGCTGAGTTTTAGTCCAGTCCCAGTACTTGATTAAAAAGAAACATTTACATCTTTTTTTTTAAAAAAAAAAAAAGTTTCACAGAAGTTAACTCTTTCACTTTAAAACTCTGTTAAGAAAAAACAAAATATTTCAGTCATTCTAGCGTTTACTTGTTTCGTTTAATTATTTTTACTAATTTCTAAAAGGATTCTTTTTGTCTTGAAAAATAATTGTTTTAAAGGCTACTACCGTCTTTAAAAGACCCACTCACTCCTCGGCCTTGCACTACCAAGCCTTGGCCTTGACAAGAGATGCCTGAAGTGGTGTGGATCCAGGTTCATTCCAGCAGTGCCCTGGGGCTGCGACCTGTCCTCCCACCCAGGCTGGGGTTAAGTTAACGACCTCATTAAGATGGAAACCTCACTCCTTGCTGCATGATGCACTGCAGAGGGTAGAGCTACATCCACTGCCAGCAGGACGACGCACGTGAATTTCCTGCCACCGCTCAGAGCCAGCTCTGCTCTCACCTTTGCTTGCTTTATGGATGTCCTTGTCCATGGCGCAGGCGCTGCAGCAGTGCTGCGGGCAGCGGAAGCCCCGCGACTCGAACAGAGCGGTGGCAAACTTGCGCACGCAGGCCTCGTGGTAGAATTTACCGCATGTGCTGACAGAGCAGCGCTTCACGTCTGTGCCAGGAAGCTTGCACGAAAAGCACGTGTGTTCTCCTTGGGAAAGACGGAATAAAGAAGGCCAACAGTCACAGACTGTTCTTTGAGATACGGATGTTGTTAAAAAAATCCTGAAGCGAACAGTTATGGTCGTTTGAGCAACACAGGCTCCTTGTCTTCAAAGCAGCAAGCTGGGCACCATAATCCACAATAACTACGTACTTGCTGTTAACACACAAGTCCCTTATTCTGAGCCTAAGCAGCTTATTACGTTTTTTATTACCAGGTACTTGCCAAGTGGAAAGTGAGAATCTAGCCTCAGAGGTTAAAAGGACCAAAGTAACCCAAGAGCACTCTCCAGACCTAGCAACTCCTCATCTCGGACCCCAGCAAAGTGGGACCCCCCTCCCCGCTCCCAGACACGTGAACACTCACCGCTTTTACACTCGGCGCAGATGAACTTCTCCTCGGGCATCGCCTTCAGGCCGAGGCACTCCATGTGGAAGAAGCTGCAACACTCGCCCTCACAGGACACCAGAGACTCGCCAGAGCTCTCACAGATCTTAAACAAGCAGAGAGCAAGTCAGAGAACAAAGGGGACCTGACACACAGAGAAGCAAAGGGCTACCAGGTGTTAATGAAGAACAGAAACCGGCTGGAATCTCCTCAGAGCTAAGATAATAAGGCAGGATTCTTCAAATGGAGCAGAAAATGGCATCTGCTTCTTCTATTTATGCTAGCAGGTATGGGTTCGATATCACCTTCTAGCTTTGGAGCTTTCTAGCATGCAGGAAGGCTTACAAATCATTTCCAGAGCATAAAACCTCCTACAAGCCTTGCTATTTTATCCAAAACGTCAAACTACCAGACAAGGTTAAAACAAAGAAGTGTAATTTGAAAGGTCAGTCGGATGAAACAGAAAAGGACGATATGACTTTAGTACGCGTTTCTTTACAATTCCATAATTTACCTGACAAACAGTGTCTTTTTTGCTTGTTCCAGTTCCTCTCCTGGATAAGCTGGAGTCTACTGACTGCACGTCAGAGGCATCGGCATCGGCCGCAGCTGACGGGCTGTCTGAACGCTTTCCAAAACTACCCTGCAAAGGGGAAAAATCCAAGGCGCTCAAACAAGGCACTTGCAAAGGATAACCACGCTGTGACAAAACATTTACATCACCACTGACTAAAAGATCATTCAACGTGCCAAGAGGTACAAGGGTCCTTGAAAGTTGCTGAACTTCATTAGAATGATACAAGAAGTGCTGCCTCCTCGACAGATCTTTCAGCTGTACAAGCACAAAACCATTAAGGTATCCACCTCCCCTTCTCCAGACACCTTTCAGTTTTACATCAAGACAGAGCAGCATCCCCCAGCTCCCAAAGAATCCAACAACCTTCCAGACAGCAAACAGAGCCGGTGATCTAAACCAGTGTTTGGCCAGACAAGGAAGTAGGGAAATCTGTAGAGAAAGGTTGTACCTTTTTTTAATACCAATGTGACGGAGGGGATTAGAAAGAAAAAGACTAGGCTTTATTTTTTAAGAAATACATGAAATCTGTCGGAAAGTGTTCACATACTTAGCAATACGCAACCGAAAAGCCTATTACATCGAGAGATCCAATGAACAAGCCCCTGTGAGAAACAATAAGCCTTTACCTGTAAATCGTTCAGTCCTCTTGAATCAGAGTCAGATGTATCTCTGTAAGCTGAGCTGGTCAGTTCTACGTCAGTTGAGGCACGACTTCTTTTCTTTAAAGGTTTACAAGAATCTGAAATCTCGCTGGCACCTTAACACAACACGCTAAAATTAGTTTTCATGTATGTTCTCAGCTTTTTGCTTAAAATTAATACAGGAAAAAAAAAAAAAGATGAGAGAGCCTGAAACTGCACACTTCATTTCTAGTGTTAATATTCAGGTGCAATTTTGATACTAGTTTCATTCTCCCTGAGAAGCTGATTCACTGAAAACCACCCTTAGGAAGCCCTTTTGACAGAGTTCTGAAAACACCAACACGGTAAAGGAAGCTACTAAATCGTCTGTAACAGGGGATAAACCCGCAGGAGATTACTAGATTACTTCTTCTTCATTCATCTTTACACCATGGCTAAGCAAAGACTTTGGGTTTTTTTAAAGAAACGCCCAGAAGAAGGACTCGCATTCCATGCTCACACTAATGCACAAACCAACGGGAAACAACACCAACAAACCCAGCAGAAGACCCTCAGGAGACATTAAGATCAGCATCTACCACGTTCACGTCCGGAAAGCGTTAAGACCTCTGCGGTTTACGGACAACGCAAACCACCTTTGAAGCGTGACGAGGCAGGAAGTTTTAATAAAGTTTATTCTTGTACGTAACTCACCTTTCTGCAATCCCGTCTTCACTGCTGTCAGGGGAACCGTTTCAACCTGTTTGAATAGGAAAATCCACAGTTAAAACCAGAGGAATTTTTCTCCCTAGTACCAAAAAGAAAACATTTCAGTTTAAGCGGTTAGTATCTCTGAACTCAGGTGCAGTCTGTCATCCCCTCCTCAGCGCGAGCCTTCTCGTCCCGTTGGGTTTAATCCTAGCTGCCTACGCTGCACGCCGGGAGACGAGGCAGCCACGCGCTCCCTACGGTCCCTTCCGACCGCT
>NW_009717212.1:0-3491 GCF_000703405.1 Apaloderma vittatum | reverse complement strand
TTTCTTTCACTTCTTTGTAGTTGTTGTATCTCTTCACCACTGAGCATCCCAAACCAATCATTCCCAGGTTGTGCCACTACGACCTGGCCCGGTCCGAAGCCATTCTCACCGCTCAGCACCACTCAGCTCAGTACCAGGTGTGTGTCGACACCAGGTTTGTGGAGCCGTTCCAAGCCCAGCTGAGGTCTTGCTACATGGTCTTGGGAGAGGCTGAACACAGGGAAGGTAAACTCCGGCCATCAGGGCACTTTACAGCTGTTCACGGTTCATCTTCATAGCTCCCTGGGTGCAGGGTGAGACGCAGTGTCACCGAGGTCAGGGTTGGCCAAGGCAGGCTCATCTGCCCGGTCACATGAGCATGTGATTCGGGGCAGGAGCAGCCTGTCTCTCCCCATTGACCACAAGAAGAGCCACCATTATCTTGGTGAAAATCTGATGCTCCGGCACAGATTTTGTTAGAAACGAGAAGCACCTCAGCAGCATCGCTGGGCTTGTGAAACCTGTGCTAAAGCCTTCTGGCATCACAGCCAGCCACCACATCATCTTCGCTCCAAACGTGGCTGATTGCAGCAACAGCTCGCTGTCAGCTGGCTGGGTTGGTCTTTGCCGTTCTTGACAGACTAATTATATCCCTGCCTTCAGACACAGGGCATGAGGAATGCAGGCAGGCTCTGTCACGCAGGACACCTGGTTGTCCTTTCCCGCGGTGCTCTGAGCATTCCTCCAGCCACATGGTGCTTTGCGTGGGGAGTTGATCTGGGCTGGGCCATGGGCTTGTGAAGCAAATGCTGAGTATTGTCTTTGCCACACCTGATAATAAGTGTTTGCATTCGTGCCATTGAAATCCTCGGTGGCATGTGGAAGGCCACACTGCATGTGGCATCTGGTGAATAACCTACTAAGCCATTGCCACAAAATTCCTTGAGAAAGACTTATTATTTTGGTCATCACAACTTAGGAATGAGTGGACCTCATTCTGCAGGAGTGCAGGCTGTGTCACCAAGGTTTGGCCCCTTTTGTGCAGCTCCCTGTTACCATTTGAATGCCAACTGCTGGTTATAGTCAGCTTTGAGTCTTTTGTAAGTGCAGCTTTGTTCTGTCCCCTTCTTGTCTGCGGAGAGGCGTTCAGAAAAGAGCTCACACCTATCCCTGATGCTTCCTAGACAGGGAAAACCAAACTTCAGCCAGCCACGAAGAGATGCCGCATCGCAGGCACTGACATCGACACCTTCTGGGCTCAGCGTTCCCAGCACTGTGTCAGTCACCAGCACTTTGTAACCAACAGGACAGAGGGAAAGCATGTCACTGAATTAATCTGCTCCCAGACCTGCTGCTCGTGTCAGTGGTGGCGTGCGGCTGCTCCAGTCTCCTGCGAGTTCTCGGACTATGGTTATTTGGCCAGCTGGGGCCACATCTGCCTGAGGGATCCTCTCTGTTTGCCTCCCACCTGCTCTGTCTGTTTTTCTGTCTACAGAACTTCCTGTTTGTATTCCCAGGTGAAGGTCCTGTGGTAAAGGCGCGAATATTGACCTGCATGGAAGGGCTGAATGTGTCCTTGCTGGAACAAGCCATACAGGAGCAGAGGAAATACTTCAAGGAGAGGCAGGAGCAGACAGGAGACAGCACATCCTGCCAGCAGCTCTGAGACCAGCCACGGGCTGGTCCTTGCACCAGCATTTGCAACAAACATGTTAAAAGTAAATGTAGAATGTGGGTTTGCAGGTACTGCTTTTTTGCTGTGGCAAAGAGCAAAGTCAAGTCACTAAGCAGGAAAACACTCAAAGACTGTCAGTATGTAACTGTGGGTTGTCTGTTCATGCCAAGTGTCATCACTGAAATAGCGCCAGGAAGCAGACTTGTTTGTTTAAAAGGGTGGTTAAGGAAAGGGAGCGCTGGAGTTGCAGTGGTCCCTCTGGTAATGCAAGGCTTGGAGACGTCAGAGAAAGGAGGTCCCTGAATCTCCAGTTAAAGAGCTCCCACCCGCACACGTTGCCCAAGCGCAGTGGGTTACCAGGCTGTGGGCAGATCGGAGGCAAAGGGCATGAGCACAAAGTTCGTTAGGCTTGGGTGGCTGTGGGTCTGTGAGCATGTGTGTGCGTTTGGTTACCATGACTCAGCTGCCACACAGGAGCATTCCTGGCAAAAGCACATATGGACTGACCAGCAAAGAAACAACAACAAAGAGTTACTGTTTTCAGCAGCACTTGCCTCTGCCGGTTATCAGGAGCTGGCATCCAAGGAGGAGATGGACTTTGGCTCTAAAGTAAATATTTCCAGTGCCCTAAGAACCATGACTTGATTTCTTCCTTGACACAACTAAGTGTAGGAGATGTGAAATCACTATTTTTTTGAAGCATCTAAAGCCTTTGATGTTTTCCTAAATAAAGATGAAAAGAGAAGGCAGCCTGTATTTTACGGATTGAAAACCTTTCTTGCCAACACAAATGCATTAGGCCCTGCAGAACCGCTATGGATGGTGTTAAGAAAATTTAGCGATACGCAGGTTTCCTCCTTTTTCTAAGCACTGAGTGTGCAAGGAAGTATGTGCCTTTGAAAAAGTTGCAGGAGAGAAGATGAAGTTACATCACAGCTACTCTGATTTAAGAACATGGTGCCAGGCCCACCTGGCAGAATTAAACCAACAAAAAGAAAAAACACTAGTGGGAGATGAGAATAAAATGTTAGTGCAAGTGAGAGAAGACTCTCCTGTACTATAGGAATCCCTGGACCTGGAGTGGGCTGGGACTGTGGTTTGCCGGGAGATTCAGCCACCTGCAGCCTTTCCTGTTTTTTTCTCAGCTTCTCTGAGAAAATAAGGACTGAAGTTGTACAATGCACAGCAGCAGATCAGAACACCACAAGTATTGGCAAAGTTCCCTGTTACCAGCAGCCTTGATTCGATGGCTCAGTAATTACAGTGCTTGCTATATTCTTTAATCATAGTTTAGCCGTATGTTTTTTCTTCACACAGTCACGGAGATCCAAAAGCCCTGCCCTGTCCTGCTGTGCCCACCCAGAAACGTGGAGCCCCAGGTCTTCCCAAAGTCAATCCCTGTGGCTCTACCTTTCCTGGTGCCGTGATGCATAATGTTGGGTTTTTTTAATCCTGGGTTCTTGTCAGCTGTCACATCAATGATTAACCCGCACGCCAAGGACATCCTCCGAAAGGCTGAGCCGGCGGCACAGGGTGCAGCGAGGAGGTTCAAGGGGCAATTGCTCAAGATCAAACCCAAAAGCAGCCAACCAAAAACAAAACAACAAAAAGAGACATTTCTGCTGTGTGTTTGACCTGAGCATGTCCCGGGGAACCTTATTTGTGCACCATGTCCCCTCTACGCCAGGCACTGCACAAACAGAGCCTGAGAGCTGCCCTCGGTCCTCTGCGCTCCCCGCTGCCTTTCCCACAAGCCCAAAGCATCTCTTTACAACCGTTTTCCCTCAATTTTTCCTTTAGCCAGCACACTGCACAACCTGAGACACGAGGCAAGCCA
>NW_009717211.1:560-792 GCF_000703405.1 Apaloderma vittatum | reverse complement strand
GAAGTGGTGGAGTCTCCATCCCTGGAAGTATATAAACGACATGTAGATGTGTTGCTTAGGGATATGGTTTAGCGTTGGACCTTGCCTTGGTAAGTTAACGGACTCTATGATGTTAAAAATCTTTTCCAGTCTGAATGATTAACTGATTCTATGTTTCTACTTCATGGTTTCTTTGCTTCTGTCTTCTCTCAGGTCTTTGTGGCTGGCAGCAGGACTCTGGAGGAGGAAAAAC
>NW_009717211.1:0-319 GCF_000703405.1 Apaloderma vittatum | reverse complement strand
GGGGTCACATTTACTAACCTCCATTCCACTGGAAATGGCAAGGAATGGAAGAGGCTTCAGAGGACATCTGCCAGGATAGAGTTTGGAGCCTCTGCAGAGAGGCTAGGGATCTTGGGCTTCTTTAGCTTGATGAAGAGGAGGCTCAGGGCACTACAGTTGTAACCTGCAACTGCTTGGAGGGTGGTTTCAGAGACAATGAAGTTTTCTGGGGAGAGGGAATAGAAAATACCTCCACAAAGTGCCACTTAGAAGGTTCGACCAGATGTAAGGAAAAATAGATGTGATACAAAGAGTAATCTTTTGGTGCAAGAGGTCACCC
>NW_009717210.1:0-22925 GCF_000703405.1 Apaloderma vittatum | reverse complement strand
AATCCCTAGCATACTGTCATACTGTGATTGCTGAGGACAACATATAAACCTTAACTGAAGAAGGGATGGTTCCGTTGTCTTCCTCATATTCAGCTTTCTCCATTAATCTTGTGTCCTCTCTTGCTGGCTAGGTGGATTTATGTCTCTGTTAATGAGAGCAGAGGACCTTCACCAGAAACGGCTGGGAATCTTTCCCTTTGGTTAGGACTTGTTTTGGGGAAGAATTATGATGTATTAATTTGGGAGCAGCATGGGAAAGTTCAGGGTTATTCTCCACCCAGGCTGGAGCAGGGATGTCCACAGCACCAGCCTGTCCTGCATCCTCTGGGTTCTGCTAGCAATGTGTCCTCACTGGTGCTGGCATCCCCTGCCACTCCTCAGCCCTGGCATCTGGAGCACTCAGGTGTGGTGTATGAAGAAAAGACCTTTGTTCCCACAAAACAGAATAAGGCTTTCCTTTTAGTAACCTTCTAGACTTGCTCTACTCCCCAGGCACTCTAACGCTCCAGCAAATACTGTGTGAGCCAGCTTTCGCACAGCTTCTAGGAACACATAGAATATTCAACCAAAATGCCATGTGCCGTCTGTTTGACCTCTTGGCACTCGTTGACACAAGTTTACCTCATAGCTACTATTTTCCTAATAAATTCTGTTTAGGGTTTGTTTTTCAAGCTTAAATGGAAAATCCCAAATTGTGTCATGACAAGAGTAAACACTCCTACATGTTGAACATGTTCTGTTTTCCATTGCTTGGCTGCCAATGTCTGGGGGTGAAAAAAGGCTCACACAGTCTGAGTGTCAAAAGCGTAGTAGAAGCAGGCGGCAGCCAACTTGGAGTCTGGAGCCTGTGTGTTGCGGCAACAGCTAAATCCCTATTGCCCTGATCCATCCACAAAGGATCAACAATCAGATCTTTCTCCTTAATCGGCAAATGCACCCAGCCCTGCCCTGATGAGCTGCTGGGAGGAACATTCTTCAGTGAAAGAAAGATAATTGACTTGGACCATGCTGGGTAGACCACAACAAATTTGAAGAGATGCGCGTCTTGCACATCTGCACTCTGGATGCCTCTGGACCACAGTGCTTAGAGAAATAGTGATGCAGCAGAATTTGGTTTTTACCAGCTGAATCTGAGCTCTGCCTCTTTGCGCATCTGAACTCAGAGCAGCATTTCAGGGAAATGAAGGGATTAAATTCCAGAAAGGCCTTGGGAATAGGGCTGAATGGTGAGGTGCCTGAATTCATCACACAGGCTCTGCTGAGATGCTCCAAACTTCATGTCAGCTGCCACCTGACACCCAGCAGGTGCCTAATTAGCTGCTGGAGAGTCTAAGCAAACTGGTCAAGCCCTGACAGAGCTAAGACACCTGGAGATGTGCAAGAACCTCAAGGGATTTTCATACCAGCCATTCCTCTCCCTCTTCAGCCTACAGACTGAAGCGTGGGGGTATTCAGATAATGCAGGGACATGGCTTTTGGGGTCAGTTGAGTGACTTGTGTGTCCGTGAATAGCACCTGCCTTCAGCTCATCTGAAGCTGGACTATCAATTCACGCTTTTTTTGCAAGGTCAAATGGCCTTTAAGCTATTGGAGTGATGCACCACTATTGAAGTTCTCTTTCTTTCTGTACACATTTAAATATCCCTCAGGTCAGGGAGTCAGGGAGAGATGAGCTGGAGGAGGCATATTGCTTTCAAATCTTGGATTCAGTCTCCTAAGTTTCAGGTATGTATTTTCACTCCATGGCTATATCAGAGTTGGAGGAAAGGCAGACCAGCCTTGAAGACCTTACAGCAGCAGAGGATTCACGCCTGAGTTACACACCTAACTGCATTGCAATATTTAATCTGTGTTGTCAACTTTTCATACTAAACAAAAGTTTTGAGCTGCAGAATCTTTATTTCAGTCATACTCCAGATCTGAGTTGGTGTATATAAAATCAGAATACTGCCTTTAAAGGCTGGTTCTTTGAGACAAGTTTTCCCATCAGTTATAGTACTTTTACCCCTCTGATTTCAGAAGGGAGCACCTCATTTGCCCTGTGGGAAGGGGAAAATTTTTTTTTCTGCATGGAACCAACTGTGAGGTCTGACTGATGAACAGAAATTCAAGCACTCTGTGTTGTCCTCATGTCTGTAATTTACCAGCCTGACATCTAAGTTCTCAGTTGGGAGAACTCTCAGTGACATTGATGAAATAGGTGACAAAACTTCGATCATTTTTCCACCGGGAGTGATTTTGCTGAAAGCAATTAGACGTCAATAACAGAAATATAAAAATATTTCAAAAGCTAATGTGGTCCAGACATCCATGCTGAAATTAGAATCGTCTTGCAGAGATCACAGAATTGTTTTGGTTGGAAAGGACCTTTAAAGATCACCTAGTCCAACCCTCTGTGATGTCTTCATGGGAAGAAAAGGAGGCAGCTTTGAGGACGATTTGCTCCACAATTTTGTATGTGGGGAATTACTGGAGGTGGAGGCTTGAGTTACTCCTTTCCAGCCCTGCAAAGGGGCCTGATTTCTCACAAGGTGAGTTTTCAGAGGCTTCTTTCTCAAGCTGAACACAGCATAACTGAGTTTCCCAAAACTGCTAGTCACTTCAGAAATGTTTGGCTCTGGGGTCCATCCTAAAAGCTTTTCTTGACACATCCAAAGATAATCTCAAGTCTGCCAGAAGGATCTTGGAGCCAAAATATTAACCTCTCATTTTTCATTTCTGTCTCCACTGAGTTAAGAAGTGACTTGCTTCTGCTGGGAGCTGCTTTGCTCAAGCCTTGCACCTCACATGCCCGAGTGTTTTTGCAAGGAGAGAAAAACCAGCTCCCCACCAGTCTGGATGGTTAAGGGAAGCAGGAAGGTGGATGGCAGCTGTGGAGCTTTTTAACACTCCAAGAGTTTTGCCTGTTCTTTCTCTTCACTGAGCGAGCTGATTGGCATCCAAGACACATTCAATCATGCTTTGCAAAAAGGCAACATTTTAATAACTTCATGGCTTGTTCACCAAAAACCTCAGATTTTCCAAGAAAATATGCCAAGCTGCGTTTGAAAATCTACATGCAAATGGATCATGGGATATGTGTGATAATTTTTTGATTTTTTTATGACAATTATTGTGAGGAAAGTAACGTGCTTTTGTGCATTAATGAACTGATTGATCAGCTTTCCAAAAATCCTTACCTTGTGCTAGATAAGACAAGTATAGATAGAAAATACAGGGCTTACTTCACCCACATATAAGTCCAGCTGTTTCAGGATGGAAAGTTGCCATCATTTTACAGTTCATAACAACAGTGTGTAAAATTTTAGGGCTGAAATTGTATTTCTCCTACATACTGACCACTGTAGATGTCATCACAAGATGCATGAGGTTTACAGCTGTGTGACAAGGTGAGTAAGGGGATGCTGACTTCACCTGTTAGTAGGTGACCGACCAAATACTGCCTGTAATGAAATCTTACATCAGTAGCTTGACTCACCTTCACTTTTCCAGCCTTTCCTAAATAAGTTCTTTAGCAGCTGTGTTTCTACATCCAAAAATTTTCAGGAAAAGAGCATTTAACACAAATGCTCCCTCAAAAAGTGAAATAATTTTTCAACAGACTGGGTAGGTGAGGGTAGTGATTGACCTAGAAAAAAACTTAGCATAAATATGGGTGTATACCAGACCAGTTAATAATAATAAGACAAATAATTAAGCACCAATACTGGCACAGAAACACAAAAATGTGGAGTGTGGGATCAGGCAAATAGAAAGCAGTACTTAAAGAGTTTTACATAAATAACTTTTTTAACTGGACAGAAGGGTACTGGCTGATGGAAAAGTAACAAGAGAGTAACTGCAAGTATTGAGATTAAGGAGATGTATGCATAGTGGAGGAGGCAAGAAAGGTCAGTGTTAAGGAAGATGGAGGCAGAGTTATAGAAAAGGAAAGTGGAAAACTGAGAGTGTAACAGGAGAAATAATGAGATTTGGGTCAGAAACCAAACTTACAGGGAAGCTACACCCTACTTCGTAGCACAAAAGTCGTCTTGAAAGATTTGGTTTTTGCAAATAACGTATTACAAGAGACCTAAAATAGCAACAGTGTAGGATGGCAGGGGGCCATGTGGCCCATCTACCCACTGTATCTGTCCCCCATGGGTTGTGCTTTCCCTCCAAACACCAGGCTGACTCATGCTTTAATGTGTTTGCAGTTGCACAACTGCTTTTGGATTTCTGTGAAGCATGCAAACATTTCTTTTAATCTCCAGTTTTCTCTGCTGTTTATGAGGTTTTGATGGTGTTGTTTGGCATGTCTGAGTAAGTGAGAGTCAGACCCCATGATCCCGTGGGCTGGAGAGGACTCGTCTCCTGGCTCACCCGGGGACTATTAGCTCCATTTAACAACGTAAATGTCCAAGGGCCAAATTCAGTGCCACTGGAGGCAGTGGGAATGTTGCCATCAGTTCAGATAGATCTAGGGCTCAAAGCCAGAAGTTTCTTTGAACCAAGATAGGGAGACACTTGCGCTCTGTCCAACTCATGGAGGCTTGTGTTTTGTGATTCATTCCCATGTTTTGGTACACCGTGGAAGAAGGATGGCTGTTCAACACAAGCATCCACAGGATGTCTACAGTTAGCATGAGATTTAAACTCTCTACAAATTATATGCACTTAAGAACTGAAGTAATTTAAAACCAGAAAAATTCCTCTCAAAATGACAGCTCTTAAGTAACAGGCTCTTGAAGTTCAGGACTGAACTTGCAAAGAGCAAGAAGAACCAGAAGTAGAAGTCAGTGGGATCCAGAAGAGTTTTTCCACTTCCAAGACAGAAAATTGAATGCCATTCCTGCACAGTGAAAAGAGGGCAGATGAGGGGTTGTTTGCCCCCCACCTCTGCTGAATCTCAGACCACTCGGCCCAGGGGCATCCTCACCAGACAGCCCGGGGTGCATGGAAGTGGGCTGGTAAAGCTACTCCTTGTGACGGAATAGAGGAAATGGCAGCTGCTTGGGACTGAGTGGGAAGATCAGATAGTCAAGGAAGTTTGTGCCTGCAGCAGGTTTGCATCCTTGGAAATTATGAAGAATAATTTAATCAAAGAAAAAGAAAGAAAAAAAGAAAAAGCAAGAAGAAACTTTCAGAGACAAAATGAGAAAACAAGTAAAAAAGTAATTTGCAAGAAGCAGTTTTATTTGACTTCCAATTCTAATGCAATTTTTTGCATTGGCTACTCTTTTTTCCAAGCACCCTGAGCATCATTAAAAGTCCATTTATTTCCCTAGTTTATGCATGTGGCTAATTATACCCCATGCAGAGCATGATTGGACTTGACAACCCAAAAGGGAAAGCTAGAATTGGATTTGTGAAAAAGAGTTTTTCATTTTATACCACTATAAAAAATAACGACACAGTTCAGTCTCAAACTCACAATAACAAAATTTGTATGGCACGAAATACCTTACTCCAAATTTGGACTTCCTAGTTGAAGCTTTGAAGATTTTTCTCTCCTATATTTTCTGTCTCTCCACCAGCCTCAGAGGACATCAGGTCACTGTCTCATCTAAAGGTTTCCAGAAGAATTAAACAGTAAAATTAATCTATTGTTTTTCTATCAACACTAATGCCTGGGGTTGGCCAAAACTTCATAATGGATTCAGGAACACATTGATTTAAAAATAACATTTAATTCTCATTTAATATGGCTCTGAGGCCCCTTTTAGTGAGATACTTTAAAAACCTAAATGTAGGCAGTGCTGGCCTCAAAAGAATTTATTTGCTGGAGGCTCTGATCCTACCGATATAAATCTGTGCTTAAATGGAGGACCCTATCTTGCAGAAAGCTCAGTACTGTTAAGGATTATTGAGCCAGAAATGACCCCATTTAAATCTCAGTTCCCTGTCTGAGTTTGTGAGGCTGACAACTTCCCCGATTTGGAAACACAGTGAAGAAAGCTGCTCCTGAACCAGATATCCACAATGGCACTTTTACAGCCATTTATTTCTGATTGCAGCTGTGCCATAAATAACCCGAGATAGCCCTCTTTAATAATTGTTTAGGAACTGGAAGCATAACTAACAATTTCCAAGTAACAGGGCTTTCACTTTTAGCAGGATGAAAGAACATAAGAATTTGGGGTGTGACTGAGAAATGTCATCCCACAACTGTGTACTTGGCAGTTTTCCAAAAGCGCTCGTCATTGGCCTAGCGTTGCTCCATTTCTGCGCGTGTACCACTGAGATATCGCCATGGGAGCAGATTTTGACTAATACAGGGCCGTTTCATAAATCCTGTCCCTAAATATGTTCTGCATATGTTTTGAACCGATTACTTGAAAGCGTGAGCAACATCCCCTATTCTGGGTCACCCTTGAGCGCAAGCTCAGGGAAGTCATTGGACCCTTGATACATGAAAGATATACCCGAAAAAACCTCAGACCTCTCTATATTTGCCTATAAATGACAACAGATTTGGAACAGGTTGCTCAGAGAGGTGGTAGATTCCCCATCCTTGGAAACATCCAAGGCCAGGCTTGATGGGGCTCATAGCAACCTGCTCTAGTTGAAGATGTCCCTTCTCACTGCAGGGGGTTTGGACTAGATGACCTTTAAAGGTCTCTTTCATCCCAAAACATTCTGTTGTTCTATGATTCTATGGAACATGCTTGAAACTTCGTGAAGGAAGATTCCCCTGGCAAGACTAGGGTCGCTTGAGTCCACGGCTACACAACCACCAAACGACGAGACCATAACAAAAGTGCCCCCGAGGGAATGTTGACCGGCAGAGTGTCCAGTAGGTGCAAAGCTGAACCACAGACTTGTTTCAGAAAGGATTACAAGGAATCTGCTGAGAACCAAAAGCTTTCATTAATGTGTTACATAGCTGGATTTAAGGACAAAATCTACAAACAGAGGTTGGAAGTGGATGTATTGTATGTATTAGCAGAGCACCAGGAGGTCTCAGTTTAAATTCCAGACATTGGGTCCAAAAGTATTCATGGCACCTTCCTTCTTTTCTTTCCACCAGTTCTTTGAGAGAAAATTTTTCTCCTTCTGAGAAGGCCTAGTAGTACAATTCCTTCCTGTCTCAAATATTTGTTGGAATGACTTCCCATTTCAGGAATCAAAGAAAAAAAATTACTAAAAATTTCTAATTAATTAATATTAACTTTTGTGTTTGCCTCCCCTATGAGCAGCACTCTTTCTTACGAAGGGTAAGATTTCTTAACATGTGATAAGAAAACAAGTTATTTAATCGATATATTTTCCAGCATACGTGTTCTTTGGCAGAGACTGTAAGTTGTTGCTTTTGAGCGTGTGTGTGTCTCTGTGTGGATACGTGTGTATGTGCAAACGTTCCCGTTTTGCAAAACAGGGTCTTTGGACGTGGATAGGAATGTCTCTGGCACCTTTAAAGAAAGACTCAGAAGGAAATCAGTATTTGTGCGAGTTTTGCAAGACATCCAACTCTGACTATTTTGCGGTTAACTTTCCATTCCAAAATTGCTAATGGTGAGCTGTCCAGACCATGTCTCTTACCAAAGAATTTTGGAATCGTGAGAAAACAATGAGCTAGCCGTTAGGAAAGATTAACCTCCCAAACTTAATCCTTCCAACTATCGCTTTACATAAAAAGGGCATTCATGTCTAAATCACCGCTAAAGACTCTTGGATAAATTTCTCTCTAGCCTAATTCCACTGAAACTGTCACTGCTACATCAAATATATGGTGATTTAATGAGCGCTGGCTACAGTTTTATTGCAATAGTGTTAGAATTCCCATCTAAGATTAGAGTCCTGTTAATGCTACTATGCACTCCATTTACACAGAGAAAACTTACAGAAGTTGAAGACTGAGAGAGCTGAACAGACAAGGGAGACAAAGGATTGCAGAGAAAGGAAATATTTTAACACTTTAGGCAACAAAGACTTAAACTAAAAAGACGATCTGCCCACAAACATCTAAAGAATTTTGGAATTTATATGAAATAAATCCAGCTCTTCTAAATCTCTCATCATCCCTCTTTATTGCTTTGCATAGCACGTTAGTGTTTAATTTATTCTGGAAAGGGCAGTTTGTCCCTTCTGATTTTAGCAGTGTATCTACAGCAAGAACAAAATGTAACAATTCAGAATAACTGAACAAATAATTTCTCAGAACAAGTCTGCTAGCAATCCCTTGTTTCAATAACATTTTAGGCCTAGGAGCAAAAAGATGTTTAGTGCCTGTCACTTATTCAGGTATTTTAATCCCTGCTGCTTTCCTAAACAGGATCTAGACTCCTCAATGTATTTGTAGTTCTCAGGCTTCCATATGATTGCATAAAAAAATCTGTGATTGTGTAAACTATGGAGACAGCAGCTGAATTCTCATGCTATGGCAACCTCATGCCAGAAATGCTGTGGTTTGGTGGCTTCATGTGTGCACCTACCCATATCCACCCTGTGAAATTTGTGCATTGATCACCTGAACATCACTTTCAATTAACACATTTTGGACAGGAAAAAAATGACCTTCCCTTCCCCCCAAAAAGCCCATCTTGCCACAGTTTGTATTCTAGGCTGCTGTCAGGGCTTTGGTGGGGGTTGGATGATGCTGAGGCAAGTAACACAAGGGACTAACGCGAATTGCATTGAAACCACCTTGGAAATGCAGACCTGTATGGTGGATGGACAGGGCACTCTATGCCAGATGTTCTACAATGGGAGATTTTTGGTGTGAAGGCTCAACAGCTGTGACTAGTCCAGTTGCAAGTTTGCCTCTGGCACTAAGTGATGTAGTTCTCTAGCCAGCACAAGTGGTCAGCACTATCCTTGACAAGAAAAACAAGCTCAGAATGGGGGAAATGACAGCTCATGAGTATTAAGGATAGAAGTGAAGGGAGAAGTTTTGGCATTCTAGAGCTTCTCTGTTATTGCAGTGCACCAAATGAAATCCTGTATAAAGAAATTAAAAAAAGGACCACGTTTCTCTTAAAGGCTGCTATGCTACCAGAATAACAAACTGGTTAAATACACTTTTATTCTGTTCCTTTTTGCCAAATTTCCTCCCCTAAAATATCTGAATGGCTCTTCCCACAGTCCTTCCCATGGTGGTGACTGTCAAGGTGGGAGGCCATGCCACCGAGAGGGAGATGAGGTTCCTTTCTCCATACCACGTCCATCTGGTTGAGTGATGTGTCCAGTGCCTCATCTGCATCACACAGAGGACTGAAGCAGAATGTTCTTTCAGACACTTTGGGAGAGGCTATAAAACATCTGTACTCTTCAATTGTCAAATGCAAGATTGTCAGTTTTGAGGGTTATCTTAGGTAGGCAGTTCTTGTGTTCTGAGATTTTGAACACTAATGGAGACAGCTAATGGGAACTGAAAGGACTGAAAAGCTTGAAAACTGGCTGAGCAGTTGGACTCGGAGAGTAGTGATTAGTTGTACAAAGTCAAGATGGGGGCCAGTAACTACTGCTGTACCCCAGGAGTCAATGCTGGGTCCAATCTTCTTTAACATCTTCATTAAGGATGTCAGACAGTTTTACTGGATCTAGAAGGATCTGGAGAAGAAGACTGGAGAAGGCTAGACAAATGAGCCAATGGGAACCTCATTAAGTTCAACAAGGAGAACTACAAAATCCTACTGCTGGAGAGAAATGGCCCTAGGCCAGCAGGTGCTGGTGCATCTGGAAAGCAGCTTAGCAGAGAGGGACCTGGGGATGCTGGTGGACACCAAGTTGAACATGAGCCAGCAATGTACCCTTGCAGAAAAGAAGGTGGCTAATGGTATCTTGGGCTGCATCAGGAGGAGTGTTGCTAGCAGGCTGAAGGAGGTGGTCCTTCACTCCACTCAGCACAGATGAGGCCACACCTGATGTGCTGGGCCTGGTTCTAGAGTCCCCAGTATAAGAGAGATATAGGCATACTGGAGATAGTCCAGTGAAGGACCATGAAGATCCTTAAGGGATGGGAGCATCTCTTCTATGAGGAAAGGCTGAGAGAGCTGGGACAGAGCTGGGACTGTTCAGTCTGGAGAAAAGGAGGCTGAGGGAAGAATCCTATTAATATGCATAAATACCTGAGGGGACCATGCAAAGAGGATGGAGCCAGGCTCTTTACAATGGTGCCCAGTGACAGGACCAGAGGCTGTGGGTACAAACTGAAACACAGGAGGTTTTTTCTAGTGGCAGGATGACCAAGCATTGGCACAGATTGCCCAGGGAGGTTGTGGAGTCTCCGTTCTTGTGGATAATCAAAAGCCATCTGGGCACTGTCCTGGGCACTGAGCCAGCTCTAGGTGGTCCTGCTTGAGCAGAGATGTTGGACAAGATGATCTACTGAGGTTCTTTCCAATCTCAACCAGTTTGCGATTCAGTGATTGGCCGTTTAGAAGACTCTTATGTGATTTTACAGCGGCCACATACTGTGTTGATGCCCCAGTCCTGGTGGAGGTGTCTGGAGTCTCTTTATCCTTCAGGGTATTTTGAGAAACATGGAATACAGCAAGGCTTGCTCCTTTTTCTGGAAAAAAATAAAAAGCATTTCATGGACTGTACTGATCCCCATCTTCTGGCTCACACCAGTGAGGGGTGTTTGAGCAATGTCCACCTCAGGTGCAGAAGCAGTTTCTGTGACACAAAGGGTGCTGTCAGCATGCTTCTCCTTTCCCAGGAGGTACAGGTGAAAGAAAAATTATTATTTTTTTTTTCAGGATGTGCTATCTCTCCCAGTTCTATCTTGCTGTAGGTGTACCTTCTTTGGGCTCCTACATTTACTGCAGAGTGTCTCCAGCTGCAGAAATATCTGTTGTGACAGCAGGACAAAGGACGTGTCAGGAAGCACAGGAGATAAATGGCACAGCAGCCATGCTAATGCTCTTGCTGATAATGTAGCTGGAGAGCTAAGACCCATTTACCTCATTTCTGGATGAAACAAATCAAAGAAGGCAGCTTCTCTAGGCGATGTACGCTACTGTGTCAACAAAAATTATCCAGATGGGAGTTTATTTTTGCCATATCGCTTGATGTTTTTCAAAGGACTTGGGAAAATTGATTAATATCTTGTCTGCTTTGTTGTATTTTGTATTGCGTTTGGATAGAGTGAGCAGCGTTGCCTGACCAAATGATTTCTAAGATAGTTATTTTCTGTTGAAAGAAAGAGGAATATAAGCAAAAGAAAAAGTGTGTTTAGTTTTCTGAAGCTATTACCACTGTCTGTGCTCCAATTGCACCTCCAAGTCCCTTGCAGCACAATGCTTAGGCATCCTGGACACCATCCTCATGCCCAAGAAGGGCAATGAGGCATTAAATTGATCCGGGAGAATGTGACTGTCTCAAAAACAGGGGAGACATCTGTTACGAAACCAAAACCAGATCCAGTCTTAACATCAGTATTACACTTAAGGCTGAAGAGCTGTTAAATATTGTGGACATCATACATATTTATATGGAGCTATATGCACATGCAGACTTCAGATACAGAGGACCTACACTGACAAACTGGGATGACTACCATTTCATTTACTGGCAGTGGTTGGATGGAAGTACTATCTTCCACCGCATGATCGATGACCTCAAGTCCACAAGCACTGCATGACATGTCCCTTCAAACTCTTGGTGCTGATAAGGCTAATGGTCATGGCTAGCACAGGGCATAAAGGATTTTCTTCATGGCAGTAAGTCCTTATCTGCCCAAAACCAACTCCAAAATCTTGGAACGTTAGTTAGCAGAGATAACTGAGTATATAAAATTTCCTTATGTGGTTCAGTAGCTGATTTATTTTTATTACTCTGAATGAACTACACGGCCAGAGGAGATTAATCAGTTGTCTAGCCAGTCCTCTGGGCATAGCCTGGGCTACCGGCTCCCTCCAGCAGTTCCCACATCAAACCCAACAACAATAGACAAGGAAGTGTCAGTTATCAAACAGGCTGAAAACACTTTCCATTGTTAAGTAGAGGATTTCCTTATGATTTCCCATGCCAAATAATAAATCCTAGGTTATACAGTGTGTGCCATGACAGTCCAGGACCACCGTGAAGAAGATTAACATTAAAACTGAAGGACGTCTTTACCATCACTTGTCATAGCTGACTCAGGACTATCCCCGTTAGCTGCAGGACTGAGTTTAACTCTTCTCCTTCTTTCTCTTCCTCTTCCTTTCTCAACTGGAAGAAATGGAAGGGGAAAGGGCAATAGAGCATTTCGCATTCGGATCTCACAGCTAACAGGAGGGACAACTTTGCTCTCCCTGGTGAGGAGAGCTTGTCTTCCAGCTGGCACTGTTGAGATCAGGTTGTGACCTTTTCTCTTTCACCGAAAGCACAGAATGCAAACTTATTCACTGCTTCATAAATACAGTGTTACCATGGATTTTTTTAAATGGGATTTTTTCTCCTTCCTTTTTTTTATCCAGTGGCTAGAAATTGCAAATGCTCATGAAAAAAAGGATTGTAGGGCAACCTAATTCCCTTGGGCAACCTGTCGTACACATGTACAGGAAATTGAATGCAAAAATTATTACATGCAAGGCTGTTAAATATGTGACAGGGTTATAAAACAGATCTTTCAACTGCCACCCATTATGGACATTCCAGTTGTAAAGGGTCACATTTTAATACAAAGCTGCTGTCCCAAATTACATTTGTCTTTTTCCATAAACTAGAAGTCGGCAAAGATTTACAGGAAGGTAATTTTCCTCCTTGCTATTTTAACTCACTTATCTCCTCTCTGAATTTCAGAAGAACAAGAAAAACCCACTGCTTTAGTAGAATTCAATAGATTGCAATGGTATAATGGCTTCTGTTCTTGGGCTACTGAAATGTCCATGAAAACTCTGAGGGTCTTTTTAAACATGCCGCGGCCTTCATGAAATGGATAGAGTGGTGCCGCAGAAAAAGAACAAAAAATCTGATTATGTTTGATGTAATTAATTTAATACATAAATTCTGTGCTTCTGATCTGATATTCCACCATTGGCTGTGTGAGACCACGGCATGCACTGAAAGTGAGATGGCTTATTTCTAAATAATTGTGACAAGAAAGCAGTTTGATATTCAGATCTTCTATTACTACCAGGAATTTTGATTATGCTTCCTTTTCTCCGCCTCAGCTTTTCTTCCTGTTTTCAAGGCAACAGGCAAGAAGATGTCCCAAGGCCATCTGCAGAATTAGATTTGAGATTACAGCATAAATAGGTAGACACGGTACCATTTAATTTAATTAGTTTTGAAATAGGTAAAAGGCAAACAAGCTCACAGCCCCATCAGTGAAATCATATTCCAGAGGCATGCTAGTTTGTGCTATCATTTTTTTTCCCAAATTCATCTAAATTTTGCTATCGGTAAATCAAAAGCTGATCTTCCAACATCAATTCTGATCTAAATCCTTTTTTCACTTGAAGCCAGAAACAAAACAAATTTTTTAACACTGCTGCTCAATTTATACTCTGGCAATTAATATTTCATCTGACTGTTCCAGTTCTATTCATTATTCCTTCAGACTCTGTGAACACACAGGATAAATCCCCCAAGTTTTACTTTAAGTCAGCAAATTCAATTTTGGTGACTCTACGCAAACTTTGAAGTTCCATCAGAGTCAGTCACTAGGAACTGCAGCTCACGCTTTGTAGAGGCTTAGTCTTGATTTTGCAAAGTGCTTTTGTGTAATCAGTCAATTAGAGCTGTGACTGGTGATCCATATCAGCAAGTGAGAGCAAAGTGCAGGACTGGTACGTTTGGAATCCAGGTTTCAGTCTTTATGATTAGGTAGCAATTCTCAAACATCACCAATGTCAAAGATGTTATATTGATTTCTTCAGTTTCTTCACTACAAATACTTGTAGTCAGCTCCGTATTAACTACAGAAGTTCAGCACGTATTAACTACAGAAGTTCAGCACAGTGTTTCTTTTAATATTTTGACCTACACTTGCACTATTAGGAAATTCTTCCCTGGTGGTTTTCTGTAACATCATCTCAAAGTGGAAATAAATGCACTGATACAATTACAGTCAGTATAACAACAACCACCAAATCTTGCCACTACAGCTCAAATTGTATTTGTTTAAGCTCTGAAAGGGTGTAGTTAGATTGTTTTATCTCCTTATACAGGCATAGCTTAAAAAGGAATATTAAGGCATAGTAAATTTTGTGTTAGTAGGCACGTATTTAAAAGCCACATATTTAACGAGACACCATAACAGCTCAGTTCTGTAAGAAGGAATAATGGGAAAAAAACTTCAGAGGTCAGCATGATTTTATGATTTCCCCTTTCAGTGACCTCCTTAGATCATGTTTGCTGACATCCTTGTTGTTATAAAGTAGTCGCATGATTATTGACAATAGATGTTGAACTCATATACATTCTCCAATGCCATTAATAGCTTTATTTGCAACTGACACTGACTGCCATTGCATTTAAATACTCAAATGTGCTGAAAGTCAGTTGAATTCAATTTGGATTAATATTACTAACTCACCTCTGAGAGAAGTTTTGAGTACTCGTGAGCTTAATAACAGAGCAGCCATCACAGCCCGAGCAGTTGTGAGCATGCCGTGTGAAACCACTCACATGGCTGAAGCAACTTCCACCTTGGATGAATCCCTTAGGGCCAGATTGGGAAGGACAGCAGCATGGGTACAAACCCGCTGGGACTATTTGGTCTGGGACTCAGGGATCACTCCATGAAATGACGTCGTTAAGCTACACTTGCTCAGACACAGGGGTGTTCATGAGGATGCCTCACTGCTACTTAGGGAGACCCGCAGGAGGAGGTCACAGCGCTGGGGTAGATATCTAACTGGGCTGTTCGCTGTCCATGCATGGGGAGACAAACCTCTCATGGAAGTAGCTGTCCAGGAGGAAAATGGCACCAGAAGGAGCAAGGATGGGGACGTGCCTGAAACTCAGCTCTTTGCAGAAGCCAAACACATGAGTGAGTGCAGCAGAAAATGTTTTGTGGTTGGAGAAGGGAAATTCCTGGGGCCCTGACACCAGGATTATTTCTGCCATTTCAGCTGATTATATCAACTGTTCTCTGAGAAGAAAATGGGTCCTTGAGTCTCCCCCTGAGAAATAGTTCTTGTCACCTCACCAATGTACACAGCTCCCACTTCACTGCCAGACAATAACCACCAGTGTTGCTCTACCAGCACCTGCCTTGCAATGAGGTCCTCTCTGGGGGGATGGGTGTACCCAGGTCTGCAGTGCCCTCCTCCTCTTCCCCATGAGCATCCTATGATGTTGAACAAGTTCTGCATCGCCTCATGAGGCAGCTATGCCACAGGTCCCCTCTACCCCTCTGACGTGTCACATCAGCCTTTATTGCTGCCTGTGCACCACAGCTGGCTCATGCATAGGTGTCCTGGGACACTTTCAACACTTTGGCATTTTAAGGGCAAAAGTATTTAAGCACCTAAACCTAAAATGAAGCTGGACTGAGCAACTGGGCTTCCTGCATGGGGAGAATGGCATTCAGGTCACATACAAGCCAATGGGACGTGTTTTATCTGGGTTTCTAGTTCATCTTTTCTCCAGACCATGGGTAGCTGGTGCAGGAGGTGGGTAGCTTCAGGAGCCAAATGGGATGTAGTTCACCACTTTTTTCTTCAAAAACTGAAAGAGAGGGAGAGAAAGAGAGACTCACTCTCTTGAAAATGTGGCTGCAGAAGGGAAGGGTGCTGGTTTTCCATTGTTTTCCCTCTTCCAAATTGTGACAGAAATCAACCTGATAGTAAGGATTAGAGGTTGTCTCCAGAAGTTCTTTTACCCATAGGATATTTTGATGTTGTTTGCTTGCCTGTCCCTAGGATCTGGCTTGGCTTTGGGAGGAAGGTAGTGGGCAATGTCAGGACACCTCTGCTGAGCTCACATCTGTCATTATCTGCTCTCCTGGGACATGATGGATCTCAAGAAGGATTTGAGCCCCAACACTTGGTTCTGAACAAGGGACTTGACCCACTGGGGCTTAAACAGAAAAATGGCACCCTCCTGTGGCAATGATTTAAAAAAAGAAAATAGCTATAACTGTAGCAAGTGCAGGGACTAATCCAGTCAGCATGTGTTACCCAAGCGTACATTCACCAAAGAAGGTTTCACGACGGGTGAAAATGTCCCTCTGCTTTTTTTAAAAAAAGTGCCACTTGAGTGCTGGGGTGATGCAGCAGCACACCAAAGCAGAGCCTTACCCTCCAAGGTCAGGCAGGGAGGCCTGCAGCAAGTTTGGAGGCAACCTTTCAGCTGCACGGAGCCACTCTGGACCCCAAATTCCACATCCGACCAGCTTCAAGAGCCTACATCCTTTTTTTGGACTTGGCTCTTTGTCAAAATCATAGGGAACAGTGCCTGTATGGACTTCAAAGGAAGGACACCAAGTGTGATTTGGCCCAGGCAGTTATGACCATTTATTGCTAGCATCTTTCTCAGATACTGCTGCCAAGGGTTAAAATGTTTACATGCCCCCTGATTTTAAATGGACTGGGTTGCATGTCAAATGCCAACGAGAGAGACAGCTGGGGTATCTAAACCAAGAGCTTTGATCTTGGTATCTGTAAAAAAGAGGTCATTTGGTCTCCCCAGGAAGCACATTTAGAAGGTCCCTGTACAACTCATGCAAGTATTTTATTAACAACAATTTCTATTCACATTTAGGTAGGTTGTATTACTACTTACTAAATGCATCTTATATATACATGTATATGCATATGTATGTATGAGTATCTGTATGTTTATGTATGTGTATATATATATATATAGTCTTATATAAGTAAAGTTGTGCACTTGTGTGGTTATCCATGTACTTTCTAATGTTTGATATTTACATAGAGACATACTAATCTATCTAACTTGCAAAAAAAAAAAAAGACAATGATGTAAACATTATGTTTCATCTTTAAGTCAATGTTTGTAGGAATAATCCGGATAACACATCCGCATGTGAATCTTTGAGTAATACCATAATTATAATAAGGGTAAGCGGCATTTTCAAGAAGATGCAGGCATGAAAACACGGACTTCATTGTGCTGTAATCAGGTCTGACATTAATTTAGAAGAGAAGAATTCAAAAATACAATATTGCACAGGGGAAATATTTCTATTCTTTCAGTGAAGGATTTTGTGGTTAGTTCACAATGCAATTAAAATAGCCACCAGATGTTTATAACTTCAGGCAGCAGTTAACTTTAATGTCCCTGATCACTGTCCTTTGTTTCTTTGTCAGAATAAATAAGCATTTTTTTTTGTGCTGGAGGAAAAACCCTTAATTTTTAAACGTACCGGGGGGGTGGTATGTATTTCCATTTGGCAGTGCTCATGTTGTTCTGTGACAGGTTTGTAAAAAATTATAATCTTAAAGTTAAAATAAAATCTCCCTCCAAGATGAAATAAATGCATTTACTTAAATGTGAGATGAAGTGTACAGTATCTTGTCATTAAACTGATTTTTGAGAAGCAGTTTTATAAAATACTGGGACTTTTTTGGAGTATCTGATAAACATAGGAAGATATTCTTTTTTTTTCATTGAATAATAGGATTATTAGTATACAATTTCTTTTTAAAGACACATTTAAGAGAGCCTGCTGTGTTCCTATTCTGATGATTTTTCCTTAGAGTCTATTACTCCTATTTGTTTCAGGGCTATTAATTTTGAGACCACATTATATTCAAATTATCTTTGATTACCAGGCTCAATAAGTGATAACAATTTGTGTTTCATCACCCAAAAGGAAGCTAATGAATTTAGTTGCATGCTAACATTGTGAGAAAGAAACTACTGGACCTTTGCAAACCATAATAAAAAAAAATGAGGTGCAAAAAGTTACAGTGAGTTGCCCAATACCTTACATAAAGCAGTAGGAAATCTCAGGAGAGGGGAAAATAGTTGCTTGGGTGTGCTACCTTTCTGTTAGGACATTTGAAAATACCGTATTTCAGCTACTCAGTAATGTCTGAGACTGTGTGCTGGCAAAGAAATTGGTAATTGAAGTGTAAGACCATGAAGTTTCCCAGACTATGAGAGAAATTTGTATACATGGGTACGTAGCAGTTTTAAATAGCTAAATGACAGTATGATCTTCAGAAATGAAATTCTGGCATTAAAAAAAAAAAGTAATCACAAAGTGTAAAGAAAAAAAAAGAGAGCAAAAAAAAGAAAAAAAAAAAAGAGAATTGCTAATATTTGGCAGCGTTGTTAAAGCCTATGAAGACCGATGTTAACACACAGAAACTGGCGGTTTCTCACCTAAACCCGGCAGTCTCATGAACTGATGCCAATGGGGAGGCCCCCAAGCATTTCAGAAACAAATAAACCAAAGGATTTGAGGTCATTTGGTTCTGCCGAGCCCCGATTACACGAGGATTTGATGCTCAGCCCCTCGGAGCATTGAGACCTGATTCCCAGAGCACGGAGCCACCCAGGCTTGTGCATACGGGGGCTCTGCAGCAACACCCACAAATTGACACATCAAAGCCTCAGACTCCATCCAAAGGCACACTTATCCTTAACTCCTCAGTGCCTCTCTTTCGGCAATCAGGTTTCAGTTTAAATTCAGCACGTGGCGGTTTTAGGCTATGCAAGTTGCTGAGGCACTTGTGCTGGGTGTGCCGGAGGTGGTGTTCCAGTAAATCTGCAGTTCATCCCCGCTGCCGCACTGAAAAGGAGCAGAAACGATTGCAACAGCACAAATAGTTAATCACCCATCAACCAGGAAAATGTAGTTTTGTTGAATGTTAGTGAGTCACATTGACTCAAAGCAGGGCACGATGCCCAAACTGAGACAGGCAGGTCAAGAGCAAGTCCCCCTCGGATCTCCTGGCAGGCTGTCCCAGGCAATGGAAGGGCTTATTTTGCTGTGTCTCTACTCCTGGCAACTCAGTTTAAACTCTGAATGAGCAACGGTACTCCCAGTTATGCAGGTCTTCAACAGCATTATTTACAAAAAATCAATTTAATTTATTTTTTTAACCAGTTTTTTGTGGCTTAATAGCACCTCTATTTAATTAAGATGCAGTAGTGTAGAAATGAATCATAACACAAATCCCTGCCCCAAACTGCTCTTCAGCCTAAAGTGTGCAAACTTATTTCACTCAACTGCCACTGCTCTACCCCATTCAACAACCAAACTTTGTGCAGTTTCATCTTTAGTACAAGGTATGTCCTTAGCCAGCAGCTAGAATCAGTGTCAGTCAATTTAGAAACATCTTCCAGTCTGTGCTGAGGAATTGTCCCATTATTGTCACTACATCTTTTTTTTCTGGCATAATCAGCAGATGCATTTATCATTCTTCTGCAGCTAGGAAGAAGTACAATAGTTCCCTTGTTGCATTTCTGATTAATTTCCAGCACAAATTACTTTTCGTGATCAAGAAAGAATTATGTGACTTGATCAAAAGCTAGTATTTCCTTCTGTCATTTCTCAGTTTGTTATCTTACCTGTGCTACAAGGAGTTCCTTATTGTTTTATTGTGAAACAGTTAAACAGTAACACCTGATTTCATGGCCCGGGTTTGTTCACTACTTCGTGTGTTTTTATCATGTCCTGCCTTCTCTCTGACCCCTTTTTGATCATGCTTTTCAGCCTCACTTCAAGTTTAGGGTCCAGATCTTGCAGACACTCACCCACTCAGATATTCCCACCGGGTCAATGGCACTACTCAGATGCAAAAAGAAACTCAAGTACTTGAGTGTTTGGAGGACCAGGACATGAAGCAGCAGCGATTGGAGCATATACCAACCAAGCAGGCTCCAGAAAGGCTCTTCTGAGCCGCAATGATTTCAACGTGCTAAAATTCACAAAATGCAATGCAGATGTGCGCTGATTAGAAAATTATGTTGGCTATAAGATAAGAAAGCCCCGATAACTTCTGAACCTCACTTTGATGTTCTCCATGCAAAGCTGCACTGGTAACGGGGTCACCTCATGTGAAATAATAAATAAGCAGGGAGACAGAATGCAGTTAGGCACCATTCAAAAACAGTTTGAATAAAGCACGGTTTCAGGCTCTTGGAGCTGCAGCAAGGCTGCTTGTGTAACAGCCTCTCTGTTGCCCAGAAACAGCACATAAGACTCCTGAGTGTCTGCAGAAACTCAGATCTGGTTTGTTTGACTTGGACGTGCAGTAAAACTGACTTTTACATGTTGCTTCAGCTTTGAGTCAGTGATTACCCTTGTACTTTTACAAGCCGTGCCTGGAAATGAGATGTTAATTGTTGTTAATGAGTCTGTCCACCTGAGTAAGCTCTGCAGGGCAGAACTGGTAGAACATAGTTGCTCCACTTTGTCTCCAGAGTCCCCTTTGTTGACCTTGACGTCTCTTGCATTTAAGAGCAACGGCTCCAAATCTGCTCCTTCGAACCTCAGAGCTTTCTTCTCAGTCCAGGACAGTAGCCAGTTTCTGTTCCTCTCTCAGTCTAAATCCCAAGGGATTTCTGGAGTGGAGTAGTCCAAGGTTCAGCTCTTGCTGACATCTTTGGCACAGGGAGAGGACACTGGTTGGTACGGGGTTATGGGATCTGAAGAGGGAAAGGAGAATTTGTATACTGAGCTAGAGCTCTATTAACCTGTTTAGTTTAATTCGTGGTCTAGCTGTGAGTGAAGGCATACAAAGCTGCTTTATCTTGATGATATTTTTTGTGCATTGACAACTTCTGTTCCACTTCCTCTGATAAAATTTTCGTTCTTCTGCCACAACGGCTTAGGACCAATTACTGCATTTCTTTAAAATCCATCCACCATGCTTACCTACGGGGGGACATTTCCTCATAGCTCCCTACAGGACCTGCAAGTAAATACATGAAAAGAACTATATTCCTATGTGAGAGAGAAAAGACAAAGTTTTAACAGTTTGAAAGATAGGGAAGCTTTGTGTTTTGCTTTTATGGGCAACGCCTGCCTGTTGTTATTCATATGGAAAAAAACAGTGTTGGGACCCAAGATTTTTCTTTTGATGTCATGGCTGCCTACCCCAATTATCTGCTTCTATCTCACCAGGCTTCTTGTGCAAAATACAAAGTCATAACTAATATACATGGCATTATTCCCCAACTGACTCCAGCTGGCTACCCAAAGTTGACTCACGGCTGTGTTGTGCCACAAGTTCCTCAAAACTCATCCTTCACTATAAGAGCCATGTACCGGATGGGTCTTTCATCAAGCAGTAAATGTCACTGGGGCTTGGCTGCTTTGGACCAAGAGGGGCTAATGAGCTCAGAAGGACTAACGAGCATAGAGACAAGAGGCCTCTCAGAAAATTCATTGGGAGCAGCTGCTTGGCCAGGGTGGGAGGTATGAGCTCCGGAGATCAAAGCTGGCAGGGCATCACATGAGGAGGTGGGCAGTGACTCAGCTAACCAGCTTTATGGTCATCAGCCTCTGCAGAGGACTTCTGCCCATCCTGCCAGTGCCCTAGGAAACAGTTCAGCCAGGCAACGTCACGTTTCCTGCCCAGAGATATTCTTTTAGTGTTATTCTAGATGAAACCTTTCAGCGTGGGCACAGTGTCCGTATCTGTGTGTTTCTAAATTCATTTCTGCAAGAAGTCAGAGTCTGTCTGATAGACAGTTGGGTCTGCCCGTGCTCAGACTCATGGAGCATCATGTTTTCAGGTCTGACATCTCTGCCTCAGTGGTGGAACAGTTACTTCAGCTCTGTCATCCTCCAGAGCTGGAGACTGAGGTGTCTTCCCACTGACCCTCTGTGTCACCCTTATTCTGCTGCTCCCACCTTTTGGGGTGAGATTCATCTCCTTTATCTGTAGCCTTTTCTACCAAGGCTGAGCTAGTCCTCAGCCCTGCCGGGTGCCAGGATCTCTTTCCAGGCTTAGGGAGGTTTGTGGCTGGTCACAGCATCTGAGCTGGGATGGGGATGTGCTGCTCCTTTTGGCAATGTTCAAACATTCCTGCAATTTAGAGCTTTTTTTTTGAAAAAAAAAAAAAGGGAGGAAAAAAAGCAATTAAACCCTCATGATTTAAAGTGAAGAAAGATCACACTGCACTTTATCAGTGCTCTAGTTAAAACCATTTCTGTTTTACTATTGCTTATAAAGGTAACTGTGCTGCTTAGAATTTGGTCTCATTGCCCAGAAATAATGACCTCAAATACACACAGGCTCATTGTCTATTGGCCTTTTTTAGTTCATTTGACATGGACTTGGCAAAAAAAGAAAAAAAAAAAAGACAGTTGAAAGACTGTCTTATGTCACTGTTGTATTCAAGGGCAAGTTCTGTACAGTGCCCAGCCCGTGTTTAAAACTTTTAAAATGTTCTTTCTCATCATGGTGCTACTGTTGGGTTCAAAGCAAATTCAGCTGAAGTAGGATGTAAGTATCAAACTGAGAGAGTTCCATTTTGTAAGGAAAACCTGGCAGAGTTTAAAAATTAAGGTCAGTTTTATATAAAAAAAAAATTATAGGGAAAGCATGTATACAGATTTGCAAATCAGAGTTGCAGTAGTGGTTACTCACATTATTAGTCACACTGAAATTAATATTTACCCATCAAATCATGTCAATTTTAAATTGCAACTCAAATGTCTGAAAATGATTTAAAAAAATTCTGATCAAGATTATTTCTCTTACTAACTTCAGAAGAGTAAATCTGTTGAATTTTGGATGTCAAAGACTGTATGCCAACATCAAAAATACAATAACTACTCTGATACCTGCTTACGACAGATTTTATTCTAATAGTCACGATGAATCTATTTCTCCTGTCTTCATCAGGACCAAAATCTACAAGCAATCCTGAAAGTTTCCGTATCTATTCCTGTGGATAAAAATTCTTTACAAAAGTTTTGTAAGTCAGATTGGAATTCTCTTAAATTTACATTTATTTAATCTTGCAATTAAGAAATAGCTTCTCAAATGTGCTTTTCAATGGTACACTGATACTTTTATTAAATATTAAATATTTACATTCATAATTACACTTATGTTAATTTTTTTTATTTTAATTTTTTA